>NC_135373.1:121091218-121203950 GCF_049243985.1 Paroedura picta | reverse complement strand
GGTTCTTATATGCCGCTTTTTCCCTACCCAAAGGAGGCTCAAAGCGGCTTACAGTCGCCTTCCCATTCCTCTCCCCACAACAGACACCCTGTGGGGTGGATGAGGCTGAGAGAGCGCTGATATCACTGCTCGGTCAGAACAGTTTTTATCAGTGCCATGGCGAGCCCGAGGTCACCCAGCTGGTTGCATGTGGGGGAGTGCAGAATCGAACCCGGCTTGCCAGATTAGAAGTCCACACTCCTAACCACTACACCAAACTGGCTCTCTCACCAAACTGGAAGGAGGGAAGAAAGGGAGGGAGGGAGGGAGGGAAGAAGGGGAGGGGGAGGGAGGGAGGGAGGAGGAAGGGAGGGAGGGAGGGAGGGAAGGGAGGGAGGGAGGGAGGGAGGGAGGGAGGGAAGGAAGGAAGGAAGGAAGGAAGAGAAGGAAGGAAGGAAGGAAGGAAGGAAGGAAGGAAGGAAGGAAGGAAGGAAGGAAGGAAGGAAAAGGGGTTGGGACTCATCAAAGGAGCAGAAGCAGGTGCTCTTTGTATGATGATTGTTGGTTTCTCCAAAACATCTGGTTGGACACTGCAGAAAATGGAATAGAGGACTAGGTGGGTACAAAGGTCTCCATTTGTCTGGGGCACTAAAACGAAAATTGCGACAACCCCGGATGGGCTGTACAAAGTGCATTTGGATGCATGGGTCAGCACCTGAAAAATGTTGGGGACCCCTGCTCTAGAGCACCGAAACTCCTGAAGACTCCTGCAGCGTCCTGAGAGGTGCTGACGGCCCAGAGAAGCGTCACAGCATTGGCGGAAAAAACCGAGCGTACCCATGTTTTCCCGTCCTGCTGTCTATCGTCAACGGCTTACCTGCTACCGGCAGGTCCAGCTTTGCTCGTTTCAGTTCTGCCATGGAGCTCTGGAGCTGCTCCGATGACAAAGTCGTCTTCGAAGAAGAAATCTTTGGCGAGGGTCTCCTGAAGAAATTCGACGAGTTTCTTCCATTTCCAATTTCATCAGGTGTTCTAGGGTTGGGGGGACGGGGACGGAACACAAGATCCAGAGAGTGGAAATGAATCGCTAAACGGGTTGAAATCTTTTGGTTTTTCTATTTGGGGGGGAAGCTATGAACGGGATTGTGTGAATACCCGTCTGTGAGTGAAACGAAATCGTAGAGTAATGGAACTTGGGGGTCGCCTCGGGAGAGCAAGACGGAAGCGTGTGTAGATCTTCCCCCCCTCTAGCAAAACCTTTAAAGCAGCCTTTGTCAACCTTCTGACTGTGGAGGGATCTCTGAAATAAATTTCCCGGATTCAAGGACTCCAGGAAGTGATGTCATCTGGCCACACCTCCCTGCTCTGCCCCCAGAAGTGACATAACTGCATGACTGTCACCCTCCTTTCACTTCCTTGCCTTGCCTTTACTACTGCTACTACTGGCTCTGTCCCATGTAGACCAGAACAAAGGTCAGGAGCTAAGAAGACAGCCCGAACCTCCCATACCATGCCACAACTACCCCCCCTTTTTTATCTTAATTCAAAAGAAATTACGTCTCAACATCCGGAAGAGGTTCCTGAGCGGTTCCTCAGTGGAACAGGCTTCCTCGGGGGGGGGGGGGGTCTCCATCTTTGGAGATTTTGGAACAGAGGCTGGGTAGCCATCTGGGCAATAGGTTCAGAATGGGCAAATATATATACACTAGTTGACACAGAATGATTAAAATGTAAAATCCGCTGCCAGAGGTTGTAGCGATGGCTACAGACTAAACAACTTAAAAAGGTGATTAGATAGATTAGATGAGCCTATCAATAGCTACTAGCCGTGGTGACTGAGGGAAACCTCCACATTCAGGAGCATTAACCCCTGAATATCAGAAGCAGAAGGCAACATCTGGGGAAGGCCTTGGCCTCTCTGCTCTGTTGCTGGCCCTCTAGAGGAACTGGTTGGCCATTGCGTGAGGCACAATGCTGGACTAGAGGGACCCCTGGTCTGATCCAGCAGGGCTCTTCTGATGTTCTTATGAACACCTTGGCCTCTCTGGCCTATTGTTGGCCCTCCAGAGAAACTGGTGGGCCACCGTGTGAGACAGGAATCTGGATTAGATGGACCCCTGGTCTGATCCAGCAGGGCTCTCCTTATACTCTTAAGCAATCACGTAACCTGCTCTCCCAATGCAAGGGGGAAGCCAACCACCACGGGAAGGGAGCCCCAATGCTTCAGAGAAAGGCGTCCATCAACCTTTCATGAGGCAGCTGACCACTCAAACATAGTGGCTTAGCGATTAAAGCCAGGCAGATCTCTTACTTCTGTGCATTTTCAGAATGGTGTAAGACATCGCCGTGAGAACCCGTTCTCCTTCAAGTATGTAGATATCCCAGATCCTGAGGGTTAACCTAAAGGGAGTCTGCAAGGAGAGAATCCAGTGTCAAAGACAAAACAAAACAAAACAAATCGAAAGAAGTAGTCCGGGAGAGAAAGTGGGAAACAAATCCAGGACACTCACGCGGTCAAGGAAACACTGGAAAAACCATTTCATTGTGTAAAAGCTTGTAGTGACCTCCTGGGATTCCTGCCAAGAAGGGAAAAATAACAGGTGTAATTTCAGAAGAGATGATGGTACCACGGCGCTCAGTGTCCATGGATCATTAGCGAAAAGTTCAACAGCAACCAATTTTCGATCTGCGTGGGATTGTGATTTGTAGACATCCTGATCTATTACTGTGAATAGCTACTAGCCATGATGGCTAACCTCCACATTAGGGTAGGAAGGGGATCTTATTATTGTGCCGCCATGTTGTGACATTTTAAAGTCTTTTAATGGGAGTTTTAATGGGGTTTTTAAGACACTGAAACCCGCCACGAGCCATTTGGGAGTGGCGGGAAATAAATCGAAATAATAATAATAATAATAATAATAATAATAATAATAATAATAATAATAATAATAATAATAATAATAATAATATTCAGAATCACTAATCCCAGAGCCAGGGGGCAAAACCAGGGGGAGGCCTCAGCCCCTGCGCTCCCCTGTTGCTGCCCTTCTGGAGGAACTGGTTGACCATGGTGTGAGACTGGGATGCTGGAGTAGATGGACCCCTGGTCTGCTCCAGAAGGTCTCTATTACTCTTTATGTTCACATTATTTCAGAAAGTACTCAAAACAAAAAATCCAGGTGCCACCAGGAGGTCCCCCAGCATGGCCAGAACTCCAGAAACCCAACCACTGTGCCCCCCCCTTCAAGCATCAAAAATACAGAGCATCACTGCCTCAGACTGACGTTCCATCTATACCTCGTGGCTAACAGACACGCATGGACCTCTGCTCCATATGTTTATTCACACGCGATGGGAGCATATTCTGTATACCTTTCCCCCACCCCCACACACAGGGGATTTCCCTCGCTCTGTCAGTCTTAGAACTGGGGGAACAAAGGTGACTGAGCATGCTTTGACAGTACAGAGCACTCTATTTCCTTCTGTGCTGGAACCAGACTGTGGATAGTCCTCTTTTTGTCTGTGCCTGAAGGTCCTCTCTGACTCCTGATTCTCTTTCTGTGGCTCTCTTGTCTCTCTTAATGGTCTGAGCAAGAGGCAAGATGCTTCTCCAGATCTATCCTCTGCAAAAAGAAAAAGCTGGAGCTGCGGCTCAAGATCTCTCTCTTCCCCATGCTTGCAACCAGAATCCATCTACCCACCCACCCACCCACCCACCCACCCCTCCCTCCCTCCCTCCCTCCCTCCCTCCCTCCCTCTCTCCCGGCAGTTCAAAGCAGTACAGGCAAGAACCAAAAAGGTTAGGGATACAATTAATACAAAAATACAAACAGTTTATTAAAGGAGCTCCAGTCTTTAAAAACCATAAAAGAATATCTGTTTGGCACACATAAAGTATCTAAGTGCATACCCCAATAATGCCCAATAATTTTTAGCCATGGCCTAACATGTTTTGATCAAATAGAGCAGGGCTCATGGAAATTGTAGGCCATGGACATCTGGAGGGCCGCAGTTTGACTACCCCTGAAATAGATCTTCATCAGAGGTCAATTGTACAGATGCACACAGATATAATTAACAAATTTTTACATATTATTAGAAATAATATGCAGTTGGTTCTACCGTTAACTCTGTTCAGCTGTATAAATTCTATGTTATTCTTTGCTTACTTATTTAGTCTGTTCTGGCTAGTTCTGGTCCTGCAAGGTGTTCATAATAGCACAATCCTCAGCCAGCAAATATGTCTTGTTCCTAATAGATAACTTAGAATTAATACATATAGATTGAGATTTCTAAGATAAATAGCACAGACTTCATGTTCTTTTATGGTTTTGAAACATTTGCGCTCCTACAATAAACTGTGTTTATATTTTTTCCAGAGTGGAAGCACATCATCGACATAAAAATGGAAAGTGTGGGATTAAACATTTAAATTAAAAAAACAACATGTAAATTTAAAATTTAAATAAATGTAAAACAATTTAAAATCCACCTCTTCTTCAAAGACTAAAACTCATTAAAGGGCGGGGATATTTAGATCTTACAGAATTCAGCTTGTTTGGTGGATTTTAGGCAGGGAAGCCAGCTCTCCTAGATGCCCATTTGGGCCTCGGCCACTTGCAATAGAAGGTTGGTTTTTATACCCCGCTTTTCACTGCCTGAAGGAGTCTCAAATCTGCTTACGATTGCCTCCCCTTCCTCTCCGCACAACAGGCACCCTATGAAGTTGAGACAGCTCTGAGAGAAGTACTCAGCGAGAACAGCTCTAACACTGGGCATCCCTCCCTTTTTTCTCCTCTCTGGCTCGATCTCTCCCCCCCCCCCAGTGCCATCAAAATGGTTAGAAAATCTCCAGCAAGAAGATGACGATCTGAATAAAATGACGGAATGGTGGAAGGACGGGGCATTTTTCTTAGAAACGATACATTTAAAAAATAATTGTATTGTGTTTTTGCATTTTGCTGAACGCTGGTTTTACATGTTAATGTCGTTGTGAACCGCCCGGAGCCCTCTTGAATGATTGACTGAATGAATGAAAGGAAGAATGGAGGAGGGAGGGAGGGAGGGAGGGAGGGAGGAATCATAGAGTTGGAAGATACCTCCAGTGTCATCTAGTCCAACCCCCTACACAAAGAAAGAAAGAAAGAAAGAAAGAAAGAAAGGAAGGAAGGAAGGAAGGAAGGAAGGAAGGAAGGAAGGAAGGAAGGAAGGAAGGAAGGAAGGAAGGAAGGAAGGAAGGAAGGAAGGAAGGAAGGAAGGAAGGAAGGAAGGAAGGAAGGAAGGAAGGAAGGAAGGAAGGCTGACCCCTGCTTAGCTTCGGAGACTTGTCAAGATAGGGTTAGCCTGGACTATCCATTTTTACTACTTGATCATAGGGACCAAGCCCTATGAAGATAGGTTGAGGGACTTGGGAATGTTCAGCCTGGAGAAAAAGAGGTTGAGAGGGGACATGATAGCCCTCTTTAAGTATTTGAAAGGTTGTCACTTGGAGGAGGGCAGGATGCTGTTTCCGTTGGCTGCAGAGGAGAGGACACGCAGTAATGGGTTTAAACTTCAAGTACAACGATATAGGCTAGATATCAGGAAAAAAATTTCACAGTCAGAGTAGTTCAGCAGTGGAATAAGCTACCTAAGGAGGTGGTGAGCTCCCCCTCACTGGCAGTCTTCAAGCAAAGGTTGGATACACACTTTTCTTGGATGCTTTAGGATGCATAGGGCTGATCCTGCGTTGAGCAGGGGGTTGGACTAGATGGCCTGTATGGCCCAACTCTAATTCTATGATCGCAGGGGAGCTGACCGCTCTTGATGAACTTGCAGAACTAGTGCCCATCGGAAGAAATTGTAACAGGCCAGAACCAAAATGGATGGACTCCTTAGATGGCAGCTTCAAAGGTTTCCCTAAATACCAGTGTCCTAATTAAACATGGGGCTGGTCTCTTTCTTTCTACCTTTCGTTTTTTGCCAACAAACTATGCCCTTTATCAACTTCCTGTCCGCGGCGGCATTTACTTACAAAATGCTGTTTCAGCTTCGACAAACATTTCTTCATGATTTTGTCGTGATGCTCCTGAAACCTCAACAGCTTTGGGAAACCAGGAACAAAGAAACCTAAAGGAAGAGAGAAAAAGAGGGAGGGGGGGGAGAGGAAAGGTGCGGGGGGGGGGAGAGGAATAAGAGAACCACCCAAGAAATTGAAACGCCCAGATGTTCCCACAAAATATACTGCCAGCTTTAATGCATGTGTAATGCATCACCCGTCAGAAGTGAATGGCCCCAGAATGCCGCTTTAGGGGATTCTTATATGGAATGCAGAACTTTAAAGAAACCATCTCCGCAGGGTAAACAAACAAACCAACAAAAAAGCATCATTTAGGTCACGTTAACTGCTTCAAACAGCCCAACTGAACAGGTCTATAGCAGAATAATAACTAAGATTCATGCTAGTGTGTCCACTTTTTTTTTTTTTTACCGGGCCCCTTCAATTTCTCCCCCCTATCGAGATCTGAAAAACGGCATACCATGCATAGCATGCTTGGGTCCCGAGAGCAGTTTTACCAGGGCCCAGAAGGCATCTTCTTCGTTCATGTACATCAGGAGTAAAGCTGTGATCTGGCTCATCCCCTGACAGTAGCCAACCTCCTGGAAACGCAGAAGACAAAACGTTTAGGGTTGTGGGTTTCTGTAAGTGAACAATTCAAAGGGGGTTACTTTGAGCCTCAGGGGAGGGCGGCATATGAATACAACGAATGAATGAATGAATGAATGAATGAATGAATGAATGAATGAATGAATGAATGAATGAATGAATGAATGTGCAGAACACAGCTCAAGGTGTGGGAGAGCCAGGATCAGATCAGGTCTTTGTTCATACATTACGGTGACCACGGGGACCTCCCGCGTGTACACGCATATGTTGGTAAGAAAGGATCAACCTGTGCTCGCTTTACGAAAGCTTCCGGCTACTCATTATTAACGTTGTCTCCCAATCCCCCATTTCTCGCCTCTCCTTATCGCTTTTGGAAAAAGAAGAATAGTTGGTTCTTATATGCCGCTTTTCTCTACCCGAAGGAGTCTCAAAGTGGCTTACAGTCGCCTTCCCTTCCTCTCCCCACAACAGACACCCTGTGAGGGAGGGGAGGCTGAGAGAGCCCTGAGATTATTGCTCTGTGAGAACAGCTCTATCAGTGCTGTGATGAGCACAAGGTCACCCAGCTGGCTGCAGGTGGGGGATCAGGGAACCACACCCATCTTGCCAGATTAGAACAGGGGTAGTCAAACTGCGGCCCTCCGGGAATTGTAGTCCATGGACATCTGGAGGGCCGCAGTTTGACTACCCCTGAATTAGAAGCTGCCGCTCTTAACTATGACAACCAAGCTGGAAACATTGGTTGTTCTGAGGAAAGGCACAGGTTTTATGGACCCTGTGCCTCCCCCCAAAAAGCATGTTTCTAAAAAATCATCATATTGCATTTCATTTTTAAGATTTGGGCAGGGTCTTGCTACGCATCAGCAGCAGCCTGTCTTATGACACCCTCTCCTCTTGCTCACGTTGGCCCTTTTCATTCGGCTTTCAGCTTTTCTCTCAACGCTGTCACCTTTGATTTTAAGAGCAAGCTTAAGGCAGAAGCAGAAAAGTATTTGGGCTGCTGACTTACTGTGTTATATATCGAGTAGGCAGCCAAAACGTGGAATAAGGACTGTTGCCTGGAAAGAAACAAAGACAAATGTAAAGAAGCTAAAATGTACACAAAAGGGGCCACTGGATACATCTGTGGCAGCAGTTCCAACAAACGGGGTGCATTTTGCACATTTGGAAATAAAAGAGTCAATATATCATGTTGCTTAGGTAGGATTACAGAATGAGAACGAAGGCTCGCGCGTAACACTAATCCACAAAAACAATTGAATGTTCATTCCTCAAACACAATCTGCTCCACGTAATATATTTCTGGTGAGGTCTTGGAGGAGGAGCTGGTCTCATGGCTTAAGTGCCACTCAGCACTTAACACCCACTCAGGGCAGTAGTCCCGCCCCTGAGTGCTTCCTCCTCCAACCAGCTTGCCTGTCTGTCCAGGGGCCAGCCAATTGCCTTCCGTCTCCCACCCTTGACCACCCCCTCCTCCTTCCACTTCCCTCCGAGGCTCGGAGGCTGCAGATCCCTGCTGTGTGAGAGCTGCCCCTGCTGGTGAGTTCCCTAACAGCTGCCTGCAGCTTTTCTAGGTCCTGGGGGGAGGGGGAGGCCACCCATAGAGTTCTTCTACTCCACCCTCCTAATCTAGAGCCTGTTGGGAGGGGCAGTGACATCAACAGTAAAACCATAGTGTTTCCAGAGATTCCTAGATCACCTTCCAGCACTTCTGGGCTCCTTGTCACTTATCCCTGGAGGAAAAAAAAATCTGTTGTATATATCTCTTATTGTTGTTGTTGTTAGGTGCAAAGTCGTGTTGGACCCATCGCGACCCCATGGACAATGATCCTCCAGGCCTTCCTGTCCTCTACCATTCCCCGGAGTCCTTTTAAGTTTGCACCGACTGCTTCAGTGACTCCATCCAGCCACCTCATTCTCTGTCGTCCCCTTCTTCTTTTGCCTTCAATCGCTCCCAGCATGAGGCTCTTCTCCAGGGAGTCCTTCCTTCTCATGAGGTGGCCAAAGTATTTGAGTTTCATCTTCAGGATCTGGCCTTCTAAGGAGCAGTCAGGGCTGATCTCCTCTAGGACTGACCGGTTTGTTCGCCTTGCAGTCCAAGGGACTCGCAAGAGTCTTCTCCAGCACCAGAGTTCAATAGCCTCAATTCTTTACACAACATTGCAAAACATTAACAGAGGAAGCACCGGTTTCATTAAGGATACACCAGACTTGAAACTCATTGCAGGAAAAGATTTCATCAGGAAAACTATCTTAGCTGAGGCAGACATTACGTTTATGCACCCCCACTGGCCCAGAATTCATTTAATGGCGTCTGAGCAAATGCTTTATCAAACGTGACCTGCGCTGCCTACTTTACAAATATCCTCAGATACCTCCGAGCCTCCGTTCAGGTTGTACGTGTCAGATACGATCGATGTTTAACATTAACTTGTCTTCTCATCTTGACAACAGGTCAGCTTTGTATCTTAACATGCCCCGAGTTCAACGTATTCGGGAACCGACTTAGCTATGGAAACTGGCTAGGATATGAATCTTGAATCATAAATCTGAGGTCTGTGTGGGCTGTTGCGAGATTGCCCCAGATAAACCAGCACTGCAGTATACTTTTATGGATCTACCGGTCCCCCAGTAGGGTTATGGGGTTACCTTGGCTAGCTTCAAGGGACAGGAGGCAGGGTTGCCCGATCCGGGTGGGGAAATTCCGGGGGTTTTGGGGATTGAACCTGGAGGTGGGGTATAATATCATAGATTCTAGCCTCCAAAACACCCATTTTTCTCCATATTGATCTTTGTAATTTGTAGGTGAGAAGTAATTCTGGGGGAACCCAGGCCCCACCTGGAGGTTGGCATCCTGAGCACCCAGAGCAACTGGCTGGGTCACTTCACAGAAAAGAAGGAGAATTGGGGGTTTTATGCCCTGCTTTTCGCTACCCGAAGGAGTCCCAAAGTGGTTTACAATCACCTTTCCCTTCCTCCCCCACAACAGACACTCAGTGAGGCTGAGAGAGCTCTAAGAGAAGTGCTCTATGAGAACAGCCTTAAGAGAACTGTGACTAGTCCTAGGTCACCCAGCTGGCTGCATGTGAAGGTGTGGGGAATCAACTCAATCCTCCAGATTAGAGGCTGGCCGTCTTAACCACTACACCACAGGGGCTCTCTAGTATGAGATCTGTGAACAATGCCTGAACAATATTCCACTTTATTTTTTAAAATAATTATTATAATTATTAAAATCATTAATAATGCTTGCTCCAGTGAGTTGGATCACCTGATACGGTCAAAGAAAGTGAGCCGGAGTTTCATGATTTTACCTACTTAATAATAATTATTGCCTACCTGATATCTACCTAAAATTTCTACCTAAAATTTCAAGCGACCCAACTCAATGGAGCAAGCAATAATGCTAGGGTGGGTCAGCGGAAAAAGGGAACCAGGATAGCAAAAGAGCGCAGTGGCTATACACGATCAAAATGGAGACCGGCCAGAACATTCTTGGATGCTTTAGGATGCTTTGGGCTGATCCTGCGTTGAGCAGAGGGTTGGACTAGATGGCCTCCAACTCTATGGTTCTATGATTACATAACTAAAAGATTGAAAAACATGGCGAAAGTTGAGCCATAGGAGCGCCAAGGCTCGGACTCAGACGAACGGTTAACATCACCACCATCATTATGAGGTCAGTCTCCATGTCTGTAACGGGGCTGCGATAGCAAAAGACCTCCCCGCTGGCAACCCTAGTTGCTTCAAGCAGTGGTGGGATCACAACTATAACAGTAACAACAACTTGGTGCTGACACAGCCCTTCTGGGCAAAGCACAGAAGCAATGTAGGGGGGAGAATTCAGAATCGCCATAAAGCTTCCAGTGACTCCAAGAGCTACCCTACATCACTTTATAAGGTTTCCCTGGAAATGATGTGGCGGTGCAAAGCACACCCTCCCTCCCCTTTGTCCCTCCCTGTAATCCTCCACCTGGTTGCCAGGAACAGCGTGGCAAATCTAGTATGTGGACATAACTGATCTTCCAGAGTAGGTCATTTAGTGAGGAGCTGGAAATCTCATGCCCTAAACGGTGACTCTTCAGGTGCCCATGGACTACAATTCCCACGAGTCCCTGCCAACACAAGCTGGAGCTAAAACAGTTCCGCAGGGCCTGCAAAAGGGAGCTCTTCTGCCAGGTATTTGGTTGAGAGCAGGCATAGTCAACAACGTCTGCAGGGGTGCTTTAGGATGCTTTTCTTGGATGCTTTAGGACAGTGGTCTCCAACCTTTTTATCACCAGGGACTACTCAACGCTTGACAATTTTACTGAGGCCCGGTGGGAGGGGTAGTTTACTCCTCTACTCTCAACCACTGCCCTAACACTCTCTGATCGCTATGGTAATGTTTAAACATCCCTTCAAAATATGATACAGACACGCCACAACAATGAACATAAGGAACATTTTATTTTCATGGACATTTTAACTCATGACAATGACAAATCAATGGGAACCCTGAGCTTGTTTCTCTGCAACGAGATAGTCCCATCTGGGAGTGATGGGAGACAAGGACACCCAAAGTGTGTTGTAAAGGGCCGGGGGGATGAAGTAAAGGGCCGGGGGGGGGGAGGCGTCTTTCGTGGCCCACCTCCAATTAGTCGACCGACCACATGTGGTTCGTGGCCCACAGGTTGGGGATCGCTACTTTAGGATGCTTGAGGCTGATCCTGCATTGAGCAGGGGGTTGGACTAGATGGCCTGTATGGCCCCTTCCAACTCTATGATTCTGTGATTCTGGGGCCTCTGCTTCCTCCCCCCCAGAAATCCATTGGACCTGTTTGTACTGTTATATGCTGGACCTGTTTGTACTGTTATACTGTTTATACAGTGCTGGACCTGTTTGTACTGTTACCAGTTGTTTTCCTTAACAAGGGCCAGAGCCTTCTCCATCCTGGCCCCCACCTGGTAGAACCAGCTCCCAGAAGAGATCAGGGCCCTGCCCAAACTCCCACAATTCCGCAGGGCCTGCAAAAGGGAGTTCCTCCACCAGGCATTCAACTGAGGTCAATCTGACATAGAAGCATTAGGCGGCCCCCCTTCAAATCATATCGTCCATGATCGGAATGTTTCTGACCTCCCTAGGGGCTTTGTCAAAGATGCTCTCTTGAAATTGTTCAATGAGTGAATCATGGTAACCTGTTAAACTTATATTTACTGCTGGAATTGTTGCTATTCTGTTGTTACTGTGGATTGTATAACGTTCTATGTGTCCAACAATGTCCCCACGTAAACCGCCCTGGGCTGTATGGGAGGGCGGTATAAAAATCCAAGTAAATAAATAATTAAATAAACAAACAAACAGTTAGTTGTATTAATGTTATGATTATTTATATGTATGGATTGTGTCTTGTATAGTTTCCAAGTTCTATGTAAACTGCCCTGAGCCTTCGAGGAGGGTGGTATATAAATATAAATATAAAAATAGATTAGGTAGGTAGGTAGGTAGGTAGGTAGGTAGGTAGGTAGGTAGGTATGTAGATAGATAGATAGATAGATAGATAGATAGATAGATAGATAGATAGATAGATAGATAGATAGATAGATAGATAGATAGATAGATAGATAATTGTAGTCCGTGGACATTTGGAGAGCCATAGTTTCCCATCCCCCCCCCAAGCTAGACTCTAAGTGAATAAGTTCCAAGCACAATTTGGAAATGGAAATTTATTATAATGAAATAGTGGGGGTTTAAGCCAGTATGAAGTACCTGGAAGACCATCGGGTGGAAGGAAGGGCACTGAGAAGTCATCAAATGAATAAATAAATATTTATTGCTTTTCTCCCACATGCAAATCAAAATAAGCAGTGATAACTGACTGCCCTTTTAACCTTTCGGAGAGCCCAAGGCATTTCTATGCATACATTTGCTGCTCCAGGAGCACCCCGGGCGTAAGCAGGTGGGAGGGTGGACTCGGCCGCAATTATCCCCTCCCCCCTAATACGCACGGCAGGCGAGAGCTTCCAGCTCGCCATCTTCCAAAGACTGACATGCAAAGTGGGCCGTTTGACACCTGAGAAATCAAACAGGTTGAGAAACGCAGGAGAAACGCTGACTTACTTCACTCCGTATCTATCTCTAAACATGATGTGGTCCCGATACGTCCGATTAACGTCGAGATCGATCTGCCGGATGTCCGGGGAGCTCATTCTGGCTTGCGTTTTCAAAGTCTAGGAAACAAAAAAAGAAAGAAATGGACACGCGTTTACACGAAGCGGACCGCTGGGGTATAAACCTGACGAAGAGTCCGTGCGCATGGAAGCTTATGCGCAGGATTAAACTTTGGAGGCCTTAAAGGTGCTTTAAAGGCTGAAACTCTGCAGTATAAATTTAAAAACAATCATAACAGCCTAGTTTTCATCCAGAAGGGAAACCACGTTTAGGATTTAGATTCGTGGTTCCCAAAGCCGGCGGTACAGCCCCATAGAGGCAGTGGGATTACTGGGAGGGGGGTGTGCTAAGAGGCAAGGAGGGGAGGAGAAGGAAGTGATCAACCATGAATGAATGGCACTCCAAGTTTCTGCCCTTCTACCGTGTCAAACTTGGTTGGAACTATTAACAGGTTTAGCATGTAATCTACCAGAGCTCTAGACCAGGGGTGGGCAAACTATGTCCCTCCAGATGTCCATGGACTACAATTCCCATGAGCATTGCTGGCAGGGGCTCATGGGAATTGTAGTCCATGGACATCTGGAGGGCCACAGTTTGCCCACCTCTGCTCTAGACAGACCACTATGCTGCATTTTCAGAAACCATTGCCACTATATTTTTGTCTCTGCCCTTTTCCAAGAAGTCCTTAACGTCGCAGCATTGAGCATGGTGTTTCTTTTTCCTGTGTTCTCAGTTAACGGGGGGAATCCACTGCTGCAGGGAGCCGTGGGAGCTACTGGCATAGACAGCGCGAAGAGGGGATTGGCTAAACATTTGGACAAGAGGTCCATCAGTCGGTTTTAGCCACAAGGTTTACGGGGAACCGTTTGAGGCAGCTAGGCTCTGCATTCTTGGTCCTTGGGGGAGGCCGTAGTGGGAGGGCCCTGGGAGTTCTGGCCTCGCTGGTAGACCTCCTGGTAGCACCTGGGATACGGCCACTGTGTGGCAGAGTTGGACCAGATAGGCCACTGGCCTGATCAAACAGGACTTCTTTGATATTTATATAGAAGATGGAACACTATCTGGGCCACTGATGCTCTATATTCTTGTTGCTTGGGGGAAGACAGTGAGAGAGCTTCTGGCCCCATTGGACTTCCTGATGGCACCTAGGGTTTGGTGACTGTGTGATGGCACCTAGGGTTTGGTGACAGAGTGTTGGACTGGATGGGCCATTGGCCTGATCCAACATGGCTTCTCTTATGTTCTTATGGCCTCTCTGGTGGACCTCGTGATGACACTAGGGCTTTGGCCACCCTGTGACAAAGAATATTGAACTGGATGGGCCATTAGCCTGATCCAACATGGCTTCTCTCATGTTCTCATGGCCCTGCTGGTGGACTTCCTGAGGGCACCTGCGGTTTGGCCACTGGGTGACACAGAGTGTTGGAATAGAGAGACCACTGGCCTGATCCAACAGGACTTATTTTATATTTATATAGAAGACAGAAGATGGAACACTCTGTATTCTTGGAGCTTGGGGGGCAACAGTGAGAGAGTTTCTGGAGTCCTGGCCCCACTGGTGAACCTCCTGATGGCACCTGTTAGTTAGTTAGTTTTATTAAGGTCGTAGACCAGCACAAGTCGATACAAAAACATCCATTAAAACCAGAAATTAAAACATCTTAAAACATAACAATACAAAATAGAATAATAATGTGCATAAACACAGCTGTCCAGTTCACTTGGAACAGACCATTCTATTACGAATTTTGATCACTGCTGTGCAGAATTTGGCAACTCTATAGGTTGTAAGCAGCGGAGAAACGTAAAATTCTCCTGGACGTCCTGGGAATCTGCCTAACAGTGGAAGAATCAGACTAATTCGAATGTCATTATAAAATCGACATTGAAGGAGAACATGTTCCATGGTTTCTAGATGTCCAGAGCCACAGGTCCATTCTCTTTCGATATAGGGTATTTTCCTATATCTTCCTTCTAATACATCACATTTATGATGGCGTCTGGGTTTTGGCTGCTGGGGATATCTGAAGAAGCGGGCAGTGACTCAAGAAGGCTCCTCTCCCGCCACTACGTTTGTGAATATTTAAGATGGTCCTGGACTCCTGCTCTTTTCTGAAGTGAGCGGTGACTCACAAAAGCCCTGCCACAAATGTTGTGAGCCTTGAAGGTACCTGTAGGACTCTTTTCCACTGCTACAGAAAGTCTGACTCAGCTCCCCATCTTCCATCACTCCACACAGGCCTGCATCTCTATCACGAATTGCCTGCCGGAGCCTTGGCTGGCAGCACTGATTCGACTCTCCGGAATTTGCAAGCGGCTTTTAAAAAAGCCTTCCGAGAAAATCCACAGCACTGGCTTCTGCGTGCCCCACCGGGGGGGGGGGGGGCTTATTCCATTTCCTGCACTTTTTCACTAGGTGGCATCCATAACCTTCGGAGACACTGCCTTTCTGCTTTAATCTGCTTTCGTTCCGTAGTTCGTAGTTCAGCTGAGCATTGTTTGGGTTAAGAGAGTCCGTTGGTCACTGGAGAAAGTCAGTGTGGTGTAGGGGTTAGTGCTGGGCTAGAGTGGAGGGGAGCCAGCTTGGTGTGGTGGTTCACAGTGCAGGTTTCTAATCTGGCGAGCTGGGTTTGATTCCCCGCTCCCCCACATGCAGCCAGCTGGGTGACCTTGGGCTTGCTACATCACTGATAAAGCTGTTCTGACCGAGCAGGAATATCAGGGCTCTCTCAGCCTCACCTCCCTCACAGGGTGTCTGTTGTGGGGAGAGGAAAGGGAAGGCGACTGTAAGCCGCTTTGAGACTCCTTCAGGTAGAGAAAAGTGGCATATAAGAACCAACTCTTCTTCTTCTTCTTCCGTAATCTCAGGGCTCTCTCAGCCTCACCTCCCTCACAGGGTGTCTGTTGTGGGGAGAGGAAAGGGAAGGTGACTGTAAGCCTCTTTGAGACTCCTTCAGGTAGAGAAAAGTGGCATATAAGGACCAATTCTTCTTCTCCATGAGTATCTTAGGCTGGTCAGTGTCTCACAGCCTCACCTACCTCACAGGACTGTTGTAAGGATGGACAAACCAATGTAAAGTCACCAGGAGCTCCTGGTAAGACAGGTGGCCTTTTATTTATTTTTGCCATGGTTCTTGACAACCAAACTGCTGGCACACAACTACACAGCCATGGTGTGGCTCTGATCCTGGGGAAATTGGAAGCAATTAAGTCTCACTGTTTTCCAATATGATATCAATTGACATTTTAAAAAAATACTCTCGCTGGATCATATCCTAAGTATAGCTCCATCCAGCACAAGAAGCACTATAAAAGTTCATGGGTATTTGTGACTTGGGTCTCTATGAATTCCTGCCCCTGAGCCATGAACAGAGCTAGATTCCTGGCAAATCTTGCTTCACAGCTCAGTTTGTGCCCATTCCTAGATCTGATGTCTATTAATCGATTAAAAAAACCTCTTGCAGTGCAATCCTAAACAGAGTTACGGTGTTCTTGGTCCACAGAATTCAACAGGCTTCTGAGTCAGTTAACTTCCTTCAGAATTGCACTGTTAAGTTTCATAATCTTCCCGATTCTTTTATCCAGGGGCGTGAGGGGTGACATAACGTTACTGGCTTTTAAGGTTTTAATTGTCCCTGGAAGGTTAAAAGCAGCGGTCACGGCGCAAAATAAAATTAACCCACAGAGCGGATTTGCAAAAACCTGTCACCAGGGCATTTCCCAGCAGTGTTTTGACACAGCAGCTAAAGGTTTGTAACTGTGAAATCCTTTATGATTTAATTTGATTTACAAATTGTAATTGAGAGCCAGGAAACGGAGCCCCCCCAATCGCTTATTAATTGCCTGACCACCTCTTTCGCAGATGAAATACATCGGGCATTCGCAAATGAAATATCTCTCTGTTAAACGGGGCAAGCCAAGATTTTATTTCTATTTGGATGCAGGTCAGTGTGATGCCAGGAGCTATGGGAGATGTTTGAGTGACGTTTCCACTATCTCTTACTTAATGAAAAGTGGCTGGGGGGGGAGGGGGGGCCTTTAAATCTTTACACTCCTGACAATTTTCTGCTCAAAACTGTCTCTCCTCAAATGAAGCTGCCAGATTCTGAATCAGACCCTTGGTCCGTCAGTCAGCAGAGCCGACTCAGGCTGGCAGCCGTTCTACAGGGTCTCAGGCAGAGGTCTTCCACATCACCTAGCGGCTGGTATTTTTAATGGCAATGCCAGGGATTGAACCTGGGACCTTCTGCATTGCAAGCAGAGGCTCTTCAGCTGAGCCACGGTCCTTCCCCAGAATACTTTTCCAGCTGTTTGGGAAAAGATCTGGATATTCGCTTCTTCTTGTGGTCTAGGGGTGCGGGTGTGAGGGCGTCAATGAGGCAGGACACACACCATTTGGGGAGGGGAGCTATCACCGGTGATGTAATGACATCACCGGTGTACTTGCTGATGTCACTCCAGGCACTTCCGGAAGCGACATAATGACATTGCTGGTGAGGTTCTAGCATTTGGCCAAAACCAGGGGTAGTCAACCTGTGGCCCTCCAGATGTTCATGGACTACAATTCCCATGAGCCCCTGCCAGCAATGCTGGCAGGCGCTCATGGGAATTGTAGTCCATGAACATCTGGAGGGCCACAGGTTGACTACCCCTGGCATAAACCACAGTTTTGACTGCATGTTGGGCTGTCACCAACAAGGTCACGACCTTATTTCCAGTCATGCTGGGGAATGTTGAAACAAGTAAAGCACTTTTAACATTCCCTAGCAAGTATCGTTAAGCACTTCTCGGCCCCAGGAGACAGTTAGCCAAATTTAAAAGAACTGTCCCTTAATTAGAATCCTGGGTTAGGGGACCGGGTGAGCCTCAAAGAGAAGGGTGTTCCACAGGAAAGGAGTCATCACCGAAAAGGCCCAGTCGAAGGCAGGGTTATAAAGAGGAGGGGCTGTTGCAAAGATATTTATTTATTTACTTCATTTATAACCTGCTGTTCTCCATGGCAGAGAACCAAAGTGGCTTATGTTCTTCGCCTCTTTTCCATTTGTCCCTCACAAGATACAGGGATTCAAACCTGCATCTCCCAGACCTTAAGTCTCCGCTCCAGCCACTCCACCACAGGGTCTCACAGCCCACACTGGTGGGCTGGACATTGTGAGACGAGGTGGTGCTCCAAGTAAAGAAGAAGAGGAGTTGTTTTTATACCCCAGTTTTCACTCTCCAAAGGAGTCTCAAAGTGGCTGACAATCGCCTTCCCTTCCTCTCCCCAAAACTCACACCCTGTGAGGGAGGTGGGGCTGGAAGAGCTCTGCCAGAACTGTTCTGCGAGAACAGCTCTAACAGAACTGGGTCTCGGCCAAGGTCACCCAGCAGGCTGAATGTGGAGGAGCGGGGAATCAAACCCAGCTTTTTAGATTAGTGGCTGCCACTCTTAACCACTGCACCAAGCTGGCTCTCCAGCCAAACTGGGCCCAGAGACAGAAGGTCAACGCCAGTGATATAGAGAGGAGATGACTGAGAGGGGATCTGATAACCATCTTCAAGTATTGAAAAGGCTGCCACATGGAGGATGGGGCAGAGTTGTTCTCGCTTGCCCCAGAGGGACAGACCAGAACGAATGGGATGAAATTAATTCAAATGAAATTCCATCTAAACATCTGGAAGAAGTTCCTGACAGAGTGGTTTCTCAGTGGAACAGGCTTCCTCGGGAGGTGGTAGGTCCTCCATCTTTGGAAATTTTTAAACAGTGGCTAGATAGCCATCTGACGGAGAGGCTGATTCTGTGAAGGCAAAGGGGTGGCAGTTTACAGTAGACGAGCGATAGGGATGTGAGTGTCCTGCGTAGAGCAGGGGGTTCGACTAGATGACCCATGAGGTCCCTTCCAACTCTATGATTCTAGGATTCTATGAAATCGGCCTTGGAGATTTGCAAGGGCAGGAGAATGTGAGGAGTGGGTCACAAAACAACCCCTTCCTCACCCCCCCCCTCCCCGCCCACAGACATGGAATCAAACCCAGCAATTTCTATCCAGACTTTTTCAAACTAGAACTGCTTCATTTTAGAGCGGGCAAGAAAAAATTATACAAAGCGCTAACAAAAAATATTCCAAAAAAGCCGTGAATTCCTTTTAAGCTGATTTTTAAAAAGGGAAAAAAAAACAATATTATTTTTATTCCTTTCGGTATACAGTGGAAAATTTAAGCTCTCCATTTCCAGCTTTCAGATATCGGAGCCGACGTCTCGTTCCCTATCTTGGAGACTCACGTTATAATAGTCCTTCATTTCTTCTTTCATTTTAGGGACGTCGAGTAACAAAGACCAAACTTCGCCTCTCAGCTGCAACGGGATTCCTTTGTAAATTCTCCTATGAAACTGGAGGAAATACATTAACATGAGTACAAAGCAGACCGGAAAAGAAGCCACGTGATTGCCTGGCCTCTTCAACAGACCAAGGGGCTGTCACTTGGAAAGGAGGGGAATTGCATGAATTGGAGGCAGAGAGGAAACTTGGGCAATGAAGGTTTCAGAAATAATAAATGACTACGGGTGAATGTTGAACCGGAAAGTGCTAAAGCAGGATTACAGACAAGAAAACTAAGGGAGGGATACGGGGGACCGCCTTGAAGTGGCTGATCTCCTTCCTTAAAGGTTGGGGACAGAGGGTAGCTATTGAGGAGGAACAATTTCACCCTGGCTACCTGCAGTATCATAGAATCATAGAGTTGGAGGGGACCTCCTCCCCTGCACTATGCAGGACACTCACAACCCTCTCACTCATCCACTGTCACCTGCCACCCCCTTGAGCCTTCACAGAATCAGCTTCTCCGCCAGATGGCTCTCCAGCCTCTGTTTAAAAATCTCCAAAGATGGAGAACCCACCACCTCCCGAGGAAGCCTGTTCCACTGAGAAACTTTTCTGCTGAAAAATCTCCAAAGATGGAGAACCCACCACCTCCAGAGGAAGGCTGTTCCATGAGGAACTGATCTAACTGTCAGGAACTTCTTCCGGATGTTTAGCCTTTGCATTAATTTCATCCCATTGGTTCTGGTCCGTCCCTCTGGATTCATTCATTCATTCATTCATTCATTCATTCATTCATTCATTCATTCATTCATTCATTCATTCATTCATTCTTTTGAATTAGAATCATAGAATCATAGCGTTGGAAGGTACCTCCTGGGTCGTCTAGTCCAGCCTCCTGCACTGTCCAGCCTCTGTTTAAAAATCTCAAAAGATGGGGAACCGACCCATTCCCAAGGAAGCCTGTTCCACTGAAAAACCACTCTAATTGTCAGAGACTTCTTCCAGATGTTTAGACGGAATTTCTTTTGAATTAATTTCATCTCATTGGTTCTGGTCTGTCCCTCCAGGTCTCACTGGGAAGGTAAGATTACCAGGTGTCATTGTCTCCTTGGGCCACTGGTCTGGGATGGCAGGTAGGGTTGCCAGATCCAGATTGGAAAACTCCTGAAGATTTGGGGATGGAGCTTAGTCAGGACACGGCCCTTAACGAGGCACATTGCTAACGAGTCCCCCTGCCAAAGTATCCAGTTTCTCCAGCAGAGCTGATCTCCGTAATCTGGAAATAAGCTATAATTCCAGAGGATTCCCAGCTCCCACTTGGAGATGGGCATCCCTACTTCTGAGAATCAAAGTGTTTTTCCTTCCCCCTCCGGAACATGCTGGGCCAAATCAAGGTATGACTTGACATCTAATGTCCTCAATACATTCTAAATTAAATCCCCACTACCTTGGCTTGGCAGCTTCTCCCCGATCCTTCCCCCCTTCCCTCCCAGCCCCTTTCTTTTCCTTTGGGGAGCCGTTCAATCACTAAGACAGCCAGACAGAGCAAGGTAGAAGCCCATTGCTGGAGGGATTTGAATGTGAATGCAGTAAGTGGCGTTCTTATTCAACGCCTCCTCAAAGTGATGACCGTATCAGGTCAAGGCAGGCTGAAGCACCTGCGGGGATTGACGGATTCAAAAGCCCTCCCTTGCGAGAATGCAGTTGAGAGGTGAGTGATGGTATTAAAGCGAGAAAGAAAGGCGGAGAAGCAGAGATGTTACCATCCCATGCAAACAGAAGGGCAGGACAGAGTACTGTTTTATTTAGGAGGAGAGATGTGGCTTTTCAGTAGAGCACTTGCTTAGCCTTGCATAAGGTCCTAGCTTTGATCCCTGGCATCTCCAGGATCGGCTAGTAGGTGATGAGAAGGACCCCCAGCCTGGGACCCTCGACAGCCACTTCTAGTCTGAGCAGTACTAATTCAGATTCGTAAGAACATACATAAGAGCATAAGAACAACCCTGCTGGATCAGACCAATGGTCCACCTAGTCTAACATCCTAAGAACATCAGAAGAGCCCTGCTGGGTCAGACCAGGGGTCCATCTAGTCCAGCATCCTAAGAACATCAGAAGAGCCCTGCTGGATCAGACCAGGGGTCCATCTAGTCCAGCATCCTAAGAACACAAGAAGAGCCCTGCTGGGTCAGACCAGTGGCCCATCTAGTCCAGCATCCTAAGAACATCAGAAGAGCCCTGCTGGATCAGACCAGGGGTCCATCTAGTCCGGCATCCTAAGAACATCAGAAGAGCCCTGCTGGATCAGACCAGTGGTCCATCCGCGGAATCCCTCCATGATGCACCAAGAAGGGGCTAATTGTAGGGGTGGGAGGATAGATTTTTTAGCCGCTAGGGTTTGTATTTAATGGGGGTTATTAACTGTATTTATGTGGGGTTTTATTGTGTAACTTGCCACAAGACGGCTTGCTGACAGCGGCGGTTAACAGATCTAATAAGATGCTATAAGACGATCCTGCATTGAGCAGGGGGTTGACTAGATGGCCCGGATGACCCCTTCCAACTTTAAGATTTTATGAAATCACAAAAGTCTCTCTCTCTCTCTCTCTCTCTCTCTCTCTCTCTCTCTCTCTCTCTCTCTCGTTGCTCTCATATGAAGTGGCTGTGAAATCAAAGACTTAATCAAGGTACAAAGGAAGCTGTATTTCCTTTGGAGCAAAGAAGGCCTAAGCTTGTTTGAACGCAATGACTGGTAAAAGTTTACTTTGCAGAGTCAAGCGCAAAACAAACCCCCCCCCCGACACCCCTTTTGGAAGGCTCATAAAAAGCTGCTTATTTCTCAAGCCCCTTCTGGACTGATCGGGGGAGAGAGAGGATTTAGACGGGTTTGCCGCCGACCGTCTGATGATGAATAGGTTTCGATTTTTGATTCGTTAAGCCTCCCCGGCTTACGGAAGGGAAACGAAATGGAAGCAGAACAGAGGCCCTCTCGTTTCATCCGTCTCGCTTATTAATCTCTGGACCACACGCCTTATTTCTCTGCCTGCATTCACACCTCTCTTGGGTTGCCAGCCCAAGATGGCGGAATATGGAGATTTTAGGGGGGAGGTGCAGCAAGGGGAGGCACCTCAGAGTCTTGTGTCTTAGGAGCACGGTGGGCTATAAATTTAATAAATAATAATAATAACAATGCCGTAGAGTCCACCGTTGAGTTCCATGCTCTCTGCCAATCTACCTCACGGGATTGTTGTGTGGATAACACAGAGGGGAGGAGAAGAAAGCCAGCCAGGTTATCCTATATAATAAAATGTGCAGGGTACTTCCCACGACATGCCGGCCCACTGATTGGCCCTCGAGGGGAAAGAGCCCTCCCCCCCAAGGGCCACTCTGAGAAGCTGGCACATTTATTTTATTAATTTTATTACTGAATTTATACCTAGCCCGACGAGTCGGCTCGGGGCGGATAACAGAATGAGAAGGGCCCAATGGTCCGAAATACGATAAAACAATAAAATCAACAAGCTCCCTTCTAGATTAAACATCCAAGATGGCGGACAAAATCCAAGATGGCGGACAAAAATCCATTGTCAATCACCACCCCACAGCCTCTGATTGGCCCTCGCTGGGAAGGGTCCCGAGGACCAATAAGGGGCAGGTCTAAAATGTCCTCCCTAAATATTTTATGTATATTTACTCTCTGACTCCTTGCAGGCAGATCAAGATGGGTCGCCGTGTTAGTCTGTCTGTTAGCAGTAGAAAAGAGCAAGCGTCCTGAGGTGCTCTAAAGTCTAACCAAAGTCGTGGGATGTGCGCCTACCCAGCCACTGATTTTGCTATTCTCCTAGAACAGCCTTTTTCAACCTTTTGACCATGGATGAACCCCTAAAATCATTTTTCAGGAACCCCGGAAGTTCAGGAACACCCGGGGCCCCTCCCCTTCACACCCCCTGCAATTTCCAGGCCCATCATTGGCCATTTGGGAAGGGGGAGGTTGACATGACCATATATGGTCATCTCACCCAGTAAATTGTGGGTTATTGTGCTATTGTGACCACCATCTATCTTGTATTTGGTTTATGCCTTATGGTTTTATATATTGTATTTTATGCTGTTTTATATTTTATTATTATGTTGTGAGCTGCCACAAGCCAGCTTGTCTGGGAGTGGCAGGACAGAAGTCAAATGACAAATGAATGGATGGATGGATGGATGGATGTTTAACAAATTTAAAAATATGTATAAAAAATTAATTAACTCCCACCCATTTGGGAAACTCTTCCAGGGCCGTCAAGAGACCCCAGGATTTCACGAAACCCTGGTGGAGAAAGTTAGAGACACCAAAGCGAGTTGTCCAAATCATTTCAACCAACCTTACATTCTAGCTTGCGTAATTTCTGTTCGGCAACCTGATCTCGCTTTTCATTTTTACTAGGCTGTATATCCAGTTGTAAAACAACAGCCTTCTCCCAAGGCGTAACGTGTAAATTCTGATAACCTTTCATCGCAGGCCGTCCCCTTCTATTTTAGAGAAGAGTTTTAAACCACTTTCGATGTCTTTATCAATATGTGCTTCCCGAGTCTTGGGGGGGGGGGGAATCTGACAGACAGGAGAGGATTGTGGGGAGGCGGGAGGGAAAGAGAGAGAAGCAGACGCACGGGGAATGAATCAAACATGCTCTCTAATAGGAAGTTCCGGACCAGAAAGGTCGTATCACAAATTGGCAAGAGGCGCTTCATCCCCAAGGCTCTTTGTCATACCGCAAAAAGTAACACGCATACCGCTGAATGCAACCGTTGCCTTAGTGATGGGGAAATGGTTTTTAAACAATATATCCAACAGGAAAATGCTGATTTAACACCTGCCTGAAACGCCTTCGGGTTTTTTGACAGCCCGAAAGTTTCGTGCTGA
This sequence comes from Paroedura picta, assembly GCF_049243985.1. NCBI lineage: Eukaryota > Metazoa > Chordata > Lepidosauria > Squamata > Gekkonidae > Paroedura > Paroedura picta. The sequence goes on along the minus strand of NC_135373.1, from coordinate 121,179,963 downwards.
CCTTTTTAGAGAAACCTGGGCAGGCGGTTTCTGTTCGACAAATGCGTTAATCTGAGGCAGCAAAAACAAACGGGAGGTGCTTTAAAAGACTAAGAAGGACTTGGTTCTACCGTAAGATTTTGTGGAGGAGAGCCCGCGCCGTGGATCTGGCCAAGCTGATCGCTGCTGTGCCATGGTAGGCGAATTCCCTCCAGGCCAGGCTGGATTCTGAAGATGTTTGGTGGAAGGATCACTTGGGCATGGAATTGGGGTCACTCTGGGTGGGCAGGTAGTGGTGAGTTCCTGCATTGTGCAGGGGGTTGGACTAGATGACCCTGGAGGTCCCTTCCGGCTCTATGATTATATGAAGCTGGCTCAAGGGCACAAAAATCTTGTGCTGGACGAAAATCTTGGTCTTCGCATTGGGCCGATCCTGCGTTGAGCAGGGGGTGGGACTAGATGGCCTGCATGGCCCCTTCCAACTCTAGGATTCTGTGATTGTGTCCCGAAACTCCTGTTTCTCCATGTCTTTTTCCATCATAGCATCCGTTTGATGGACCAGGCTGTCCGCAAACAGGAAGCAAGGCAGCATCCTGACCACTTTTCCAAGATTTTTGCGGAGCAGGATTAAGTTTGTCAACCTCTAGGTGGGGTCTGGAGATCTCCTGGGATCCCGGCTGATTCTGGGTTGGAGGGGGGCATCATCTGGGCATGAAGCCGCTGCCAGTCTGAACAGACAATACTGATGGTGAAGGACCAAGGGTCTGCTTGAGAACAGAGAAAGAGATCCCCTTTAGTCTCCCCTGAGCTTGCTAGAGTACTGGGAATTCTATCAATCTGCTGACAGCATGCAAGGGGATGCCAAATCGCTAGAGTCAATGTTGATCATGACTTAATCCTTTGAATGTAGCTTCACAGGTTTCTTCTATTTAGGCACACAAATCTCCATTCCCACTGCACAGGTATAAATCAATTATTTCCTAAATAAATTGGAAGCCAGCGTGGTGTAGCGGTTAAGAACAGTGGACTTCTAACCTGGAGAACAGGGTTTGATTCAACCTTTGCTTCTTCGTGGGCAACCGGCTGGGTGGCCTTGGGCTAGTCACAGTTCTCTCAGGGCTGTTCTCGCAGAGCACTCCGCTCAGAATTGGAATCACACGGAGCTGGACGAGACCCCATAAGGCCATCCGGTCCAGCCCCCACCTTCTCGGGAAGTTAAAAATCCCCCTGTTCCCCAGGACTTCTCAAAGATACCAGCTAAAGCAGGGGTAGTCAACCTGTGGTCCTCCAGATGTCCATGGACTACAATTCCCAAGAGCCCCTGCCAGCGTTTGCTGGCAGGGGCTCTTGGGAATTGTAGTCCATGGACATCTGGAGGACCACAGGTTGACTACCGCTGAGCTAAATATTTCCTTTGCCAATTCTTTCAACACTCTTGGATGGGATTCTACCTCCCTTGCAGGGTGTCAGCTGTGGGGAGAGGAAGGGAAAGGGGATCGCAAGCCACTTTGGGACTCCTTTGGTCAGTGAAAAGCAGGGTCTGAAAAATCCCAACCCTTCTTCTTCTATCTGCAGTTGGAACTTTCTGTAGCAGCACTGCCCAAACTCCAGGAAAACAAATGCCTGGTTCTTTGCAGATGCATCATTTAAAGCCATAATACCTGAAAAAAGCCATGTACATGATGCTTAAATTGCCATTGCAGGGAAACGCCATTTTTTTTACCTTTTCGGAGTTCTTGTATTTCTCCCAGCTTTTCAGCATCTTCAGCCATTTTGTCGTTCTTTCAATTTCCAGATACTTTTGCTGGAATAGAAAGGCAAGCATCCATTAGTTTCTCCAGCAACAGACTGAGCCACAATAGGGTCATGGAGCTTCATAAAAAACACTGCTAAATATTTTGAAGTTACATATAAGGCAGCCTTTTCCAACCTTTTAACTGCAGAGGAGCCCCTGAAATAAATGTTCAGGCTTCAAGGAGCCCAGGAAGTGATGTCAGCTAGCCACGCCTCCCTGCCACACGCCTCCATGCCCTCAGAAGTGATGTCACCACCTGCACCCTTGGCCCTCCTTTCACACCCTCCCTCCGCCTTTACTACTGCTACGGTGGCTCCGCCTCATGTAGTTTGGAAAGAAGGACAGGAGTTAAGATCCCCCCCATGCCATGTCACAACCAACTCTGTCCCCCATTGATTTTTACCCCCCTTGGCCTACCCCCCAAGCCCTCTGGGCAGTGCCAGCCAGTTCCTTATCTTGTGGCCAAATTCATTAAGGTAGGAATGGAAAGCCTGCGGACCCCCTCCGGAGCTTCCACGCCCCCCCCCCCAATTTTTTGGTTGTGTTTATGACCTAGATCTGGTTCATTCAAATAAGAGAGCCCTGATATTACTGAAGAAGAAGAGTTGGTTCTTCTATGCCGCTTTTCCCTACCCAAAGGAGTCTCAAAGTGGCTTACAATCGCCTTCCCTTTCCTCTCCCCACAACAGACACCTTGTGAGGTGGGTGAGGCTGAGAGAGCCCTGATATCACTGAAGAAGAAGAAGAGTTGGTTCTTATATGCCACTTTTCTCTACCTGAAGGACTCTCAAAGCGGCTTACAGTCGCCTTCCCTTTCCTCTCCCCACAACAGACACCCTGTGAGGTGGGTGAGGCTGAGAGAGCCCTGATATCACTGAAGAAGAAGAAGAGTTGGTTCTTCTATGCCGCTTTTCCCTACCTGAAGGAGTCTCAAAGAGGCTTACAATCACCTTCCCTTTCCTCTCCCCACAACAGTCACCCTGCGAAGGAGGAGAGGCTGAGAGAGCCCCAATATTACTGCTTTGTGTGAATAGCTCTATCAGTGCCGTGGTGAGCCCAAGGTCACCCAGCTGATTGCATGTGGGGGAGGAGTGGGGAATCAAACCCGGCTCACCAGATTAGAAGTCCGTACTCCTTACCACTACACCAAGCAGACCACTGTCAGACTGAACCTCGATGGGCAGATATCTAGACCTTCGGGTGACTTCAAAAGATCACGGCAGGACATGGGAAATTGATAGTCCCGCCCCTAAGGTGCCTGTTAGAGTAATATGCCTTAAGGCAAACCAAGTCTAGAGGACGACTTGGATGACCCAGGAGGTCCCTTCCAACTCTATGATTCTATGAAATCACCTGTCAAGATTTGGGCTAACACTTGATACATTGCCTATTTGTTAAAAGGTAAATGTGAGCAGGCAGAAGTGGCGAAAATATGTAATACAGAATAGGTAGCAAAGATGAAACCGATAATGTAGAATGTAAAACCAATTAGTTGTGAAACTGGAAATCTAAAATGTTGAGAGTACTGAGGGACCCTAACAAAAACTGCTGCATTTTACCAATAGCATTTTAAAAACCATAATGAAGGGGGCATTGGGCGGGGGGGGAATGCACTGCGTGATCTATATAATCATTCTGGTGCTGCAGAGAGCAAGTACCTAGAGGAGCTATAGGATAGGTGGACATATGTAGTCTGGAAATGTTTTTATGATGTTAAGTGATTGCTGTCTGAGATTGCACATTCTCTTATTTGCTTTTTTTTATTACTGATTTGAAATGTTTTAAATCCTTTTATAGTTTCCTTTTGTATTGGAATGGCCTATGGCTACGTGCAATAAAATCTGACGACTGTATAATCATTTTCAATACACATAATTGTGCAATGCAACCCCCTTTTCGTTTCCGCATCCCCTTGATACATCGACTTTGTTTTCCAAAAATAAAAATAGACATTAAATATGAAGATTGCGCACTCTGCTCTCTGACCACACCGAGGAGAGAGGCGTAATTTAGTTAAACGCCGCTGGATGGACTAATGACAGCTTTTCCCCGTGAGATAAAAGACAGCCGGTGACTACAGGTTGCTGTCAGACTGATATCATGACTGTAATTTCCCAGCACTTCATGTCTCCGTAATAGAAGAGAAGTGTTCTAACGCACTATAATCTTGCCTTTTGCCTGTAAGCCGCTAAGGAAGAGTTTGTGGCGCTTCGTGATGCTTAAGTTCTGTTGTTGGCCGTCTAGAGCAGGGGTAGTCAAACTGCGGCCCTCCAGATGTCCGTGGACTACAATTCCCAGGAGCTCCTGCCAGCGAATGCTGGCAGGGGCTCCTGGGAATTGTAGTCCAGGGACATCTGGAGGGCCGCAGTTTGACTACCCCTGCTCTAGAGGAACAGGTTGGCCACTGCGTGAGACATGATGCCGGGCTAGGAGGACAATTGGTCTGGGCCCAGCGTACCTGGGAGACTGCCTTCCTACCTATACACCTCAAAGAGAATTATGCTTTGCCACCTCCAATTGGCTGCGGATCCTTGGCTCCAGAGAAGCACGTCGGTCCTCAACAAGGGCCAGGGCCTTCTCGGTCCAGGCCCCCACCTGGTGGGGCCACCCTGAGCCCGCTCACAGGGAACAGCAGTACAAAAACTGAATGAATGAATGAATGAATGAATGAATGAATGAATGAATGAATGAATGAATGAATGCTGCCATGTAGAGGATGGAGCAGAGTAATTCTCTCTTGCTCCAGAGGGACGGACCAGATCCAATGGGATGAAATTAATGCAAAGGAAATTCCATCTAAACATCCGGAAGAAGTTCCTGACAGTCAGAGCGGTTTCTCAGTGGAATAGGCTTCCTCGGGAGGTGGTGGGTTCTCCATCTTTGGAGATTTTTAAACGGAGGCTGGATAGCCATCTGACGGAGAGGCTGATTCTGTGAAGGCTCAAGGGGGTGGCAGGTTACAGTGGATGAGCGATAGGGTCGTGAGTGTCCTGCATAGTGCAGGGGGTTGGACTAGATGACCCAGGAGATCCCTTCCAACTCTATGATTCTATGAATGAATGAATGAATGAATGAATGAATGAATGAAGGAAGGAAGGAAGGAAGGAAGGAAGGAAGGAAGGAAGGAAGGAAGGAAGGAAGGAAGGAAGGAAGGAAGGAAGGAAGGAAGGAAGGAAGGAAGGAAGGAAGGAAGGAAGGAAGGATATTAGCAAGAGCTCATTCCTTTATTCACTCATTTTTGGACACCAGACATGATTATTAGTCTCCAAGGCAACTTTCTCCAACACCAGACAGCTGGGTGGCAAAATTCTTTTTCAATATTAAAATTAGAGGCTCCTGGAAAGAGACACACATTTTCCCTGTGCACATTTTCTCAGTAAGCCCCAAGAGTGGCAGGCTGTCATCCTCCTTGCGACTCCAAGACAACTCTGTCAATCAGATTTGTTTATTGGATTCCTCACCCGCTTTGCGATGGGAGTCCCCAAGCCTGCTCTGTGAAATACAAATCGACTTAAGACCAAACTTTGCTTCAAAAAAAAAAATTAAACCGTAATCTAAATAGGCCTGTGAGATGTAATATAGGCAGAAAGAGGAGACAATACATCTCTGGCAGAAATTCAGAAAAGAAACTCAAAACCAAAATATATACCAAATCTCTGTTCTGCATGGAAAACGCGGCACGAGAGGAGAAAAATGGAAGTTCTGACCTGATCCCAAGCAGGTGGTTTGATGGTGACTTGACCTAACTCCTACCCTCTATGGCAGGGGTAGTCAAACTGCGGCCCTCCAGATGTCCATGGACTACAATTCCCAGGAGCCCCTGCCAGCGAATGCTGGCAGGGGCTCCTGGGAATTGTAGTCCATGGACATCTGGAGGGCCGCAGTTTGACTACCCCTGCTCTATGGGATCTCTCTCTGCCATAGGGCAAGCAGTAATACCTAGGGGTAGGGGGGAGAACATTGCTACCCAATGCCTAAGGCTCCCCTTTGGCCTGATCAATCGAAGGTCAGAGACAGAGCCATGGTTTCTAGGCAACAGCACGCTTCTACGGTCCCCCCGGCCCTGCTGTTATCAATTTTCCCTTCCTTGCAGAAATCTTAAAAGTCTACAGCTCGATGGTCGGTGTGTTTAAGGCCCCAAGTGGGTTTCCGCAATCCAATTGTGACGGAGGAATATACACATTCAGCAAGAGGCAGTATCTTTTTGAGGCATCCTAGCCCTGACCTGGATAGCCCAAGCTAGCCCTATCTAGTCCACTAAGCAGGGCTGGTACAAGTCAGTGCTCGGATGAGAGACCACCAAGGAATATTAGGGCTGAAACGTGGAGGCGGGCAATGGCAAATCACCTCTGAATGACAGTGGTCTGGAAAAACCTATGGGGTCACTATAAGTCAGCTGTGAAGTGACAGAAGAGAGGGAGAGGGAGAGAGATTGTTCTTCCAAGAGATAAGAACATAAAAAGAGCCCTACTGGATCAATCATGGACCATCTTCCTAAGAATATCAAAAGAGCCCTGCTGGGTCAGACCAGTGGTCCTTCTGGTCCAGCATCCTGAGAACATAAGAAGAGTCCTGCTGGGTCAGACCAATGGTCCATCTAGTCCAGAATCCTAAGAAATAAGAAGAACCCTACTGGATCAGACCAGGGGTCCATCTAGTCCAGCATTCATAGAACATAAGAAGAGCCCTGCTGGATCAGACCAATGCAGTCCAGCATCCTGGCTCACAAAGTGGACAATTAGTTCCACAGGATGGCCAACAACAAGGCAGAGATGTCAAGGCCTTTCCTCTGAATGTGGCAGTTCCCCTCAGTCACCATAGTTAGCAGCCACTGATTGGCTTATTTATTAGATTTTAATTTTATATCGCCCATCCTGGTTGCCCGGCTCTACCTGGAAGTTGGAAACTCTAATCAGACCCCATGTGTTCCTGACCACACTGGCCAGGGCTTAGCAGGGACACCATTTTGGTCACAATATCGGGAGCAGGAAACATGAATGTGCCAACGTGTATGAAGGACACTCTGTGCAAAAGCCAAGACGGCCGTCCCCTGGGACCAGTTCAGTTGCCCATTTCTTGTGTTCTGCAAACTATCAAAACACTGTGCTGCATAATAAGCGAGGAGGTGGATTAGCTAATTTGCGGTGATGACATCTGACATTTCAACGTGTTCGAAAAAGCATTTGGCTTCTAAAAATTACGATTGCTTTCAAATTATCGTTCACGATTTCTTCCCTCTGAAAGCCCCAAGGGGACTGTATTACCAAAGGAAGGAAGGAAGGAAGGAAGGAAGGAAGGAAGGAAGGAAGGAAGGAAGGAAGGAAGGAAGGAAGGAAGGAAGGAAGGAAGGAAGGAAGGAAGGAAGGAAGGAAGGAAGGAAACAGTGTTTTCTTTGAGCAAGGGATAAGGATTAGCAAGAAGGAGATGCAACCTTTTGAAAGTGCTACCATTACATTAATTGCTGGGAGAGATGACCGAAAGGCAACAGAAAGCAAAGAGCAGAAGTCAGAAACCTCACGAGACCAGCTGTCCCATGACACCGTGCAATCCCAAACAGAATTAACACTCTTCTAAATCCACAGAAGTCAATAGGCTTACAAATGTGAAAAGCTGTTTTGGATTGCAGAGTGTCAGAAATATACCAGTGTAATAAATAAATACATAACAACAAGAGACAAACGCTGGCACATCCCTTCCTGCAACCCACTCACAATCTGCCAAAGTTCACAAAATAAGCATTTCTGTCAGATGACTATCTAGGACTATCTAGGAAGTTTAAAAACTTCCAAAAATGGAGAACCCAGCACCTGCCGAGGAAGCCTGTTCCACTGAGAAACCGCTCTAACTGTCAGGAACTTCTTCCAGATGTTTAGATGGGATTTCCTTTGAATTAATTTCATCCCATTGGTTCTGGTCCGACTCTCTGGGGCAACAGAAAACAACTCTGCTCCATCCTCTATATCTGGGGTAGTCAACCTTTGGTCCTCCAGATGTTCATGGACTCCAATTCCCATGAGCCCCTGCCAGCAAATGCTGGCAGAGGCTCATGGGAACTGTAGTCCATGAACATCTGGAGGACCACAGGCTGTCTACCCCTGCTCTATATGACAACCCTTCTGCATGGAAGTGAAAAAGCCAAAGGACGGATCCAGACTGCTCATTTACAGTCATGCAAATGCAATCCCCAAACCACCGGAGGTCAGGATATCACCAAAAACTTAACAGTAAAATACGATTATTAACATTATTGGAAGAGCATAATGATTAAGCCCAGGAAGAGCTTCCTGGCGGTTAGAGCGGTTCATCATTGGAGCAGGATTCCTTAGGAGGTGGACGGCTCTCCTTCTTTGGAGGTTTTTAAGCAGAGTCTCGATAGCAATGCTGATTTGGTGAATTCCGGCAGATTGTGAGAGGAAGGAAAAAGACGACAGAGAGGAAGGAAAAAGACTACCTACGCTTCTAGGTAGCACTGTGTGTGAACGAGACCTTGGGGTACTTGTGGATTGTAAGCTGAACATGAGCAGGCAGTGTGATGCAGCAGTAAAAAAGGCAAATGCCATTTTGGGCTGTATCAACAGAGGCATCACATCAAAATCACAAGATGTCATAGTCCCATTGTATACGGCACTGGTCAGACCACACCTGGAGTACTGTGTGCAGTTCTGGAGGCCTCACTTCAAGAAGGACGTAGATAAAATTGAAAGGGTACAGAGGAGAGCGATGAAGATGATCTGGGGCCAAGGGTCCAAGCCCTATGAAGATAGGTTGAGGGACTTGGGAATGTTCAGCCTGGAGAAAAGGAGGTTGAGAGGGGACATGATAGCCCTCTTTAAGTATTTGAAAGGTTGTCACTTGGAGGAGGGCAGGATACTGTTCCCGTTGGCTGCAGAGGAGAGGACACGCAGTAATGGGTTTAAACTTCAAGTACAACGATATAGGCTAGATCAGTGGTCCCCAAGCTGCGGGCCGCGGCCCGGCGCCGGGCCGCAAAGGCCATGGCGCCGGGCCGCGACTCCCCCCCCCCGCCCCCCCCCGCAGTAAAAAACTTCCCAGGCCGCAAGCTTGCGGCCGGGAAGCTACTTACTGCAGGAGGGCGGGGAGAGGGAATCAGGGCCGGGCCGCGCCCACTCGGCCCGATCTGCGGGTGCGGCCCGCGGGCGCGGCCGGGCGCGGCCCGCGGGCGCGGCCCGGCCCGATCCGTGGGTGCGACCCGTGGGTGCGGCCGGGCGCGGCTCGCGGGCGTGGCCCGAAGCATGGGCGTGGCCCGCGCGGGCGCGGTCCCTGCGGGCGCGGCTCGATGCCCTGCCGGTCCCCAGCCTAATAAAGGTTGGGGACCACTGGGCTAGATATCAGGAAAAAACTTTTCACAGTCAGAGTAGTTCAGCAGTGAAATAGGCTGCCTAAGGAGGTGGTGAGCTCCCCCTCACTGGCAGTCTTCAAGCAAAGGTTGGATACACACTTTTCTTGGATGCTTTAGGATGCTCTGGGCTGATCCTGTGTTGAGCAGGGGGTTGAACTAGATGGCCTGTATGGCCCCTTCCAACTCTATGATTCTATGATTCTATGACAACGGCAACGAAGAAGAGTTGGTTTTTGTAACCTGATTTGTCTCAAAGGGGCTTACAAACACCTTTCCCTTCCGCTCCCCACAACAGGCACCCTGTGAGGGAGGTGAGGCCGAGAGAGCTCTAAGAGAACTGGGACTGACCCAGCTGGCTATATATGGAGAGGTAGGGAATCAAACCCAGTTCTCCAGATTAGAGGCCAACACTCTTAACCACTGGACCACGCTGGCTCTTGCATCCCTTTCTTACATGCCCAGGGGAATGTGGGCTGCGACTTGGGGGTCAGGAAAAAATTTCCCTCCAGGTCCACTTTGTCCAGTGAATCCTGAAGGAATTGTCTTCTTCTGAATACAGAATGGGGGTCAATGGAGGTAGTTGTGAATCTCCTGCATTGTGCAGGGGGTTGGGCTAGAGGTCCCTTCCATCTTTCTGTTTCTATGATGATGGGGGGGGGGGGAATACAGTTAGATTTGTCCCTAAACTATATGAATTAAAGGGATGCAATCCAATTCCCATATAGAAGCTTTCTCGTGGTGGATTTAAACATAGTAAAGATAGAACGTTGCCACGGACTAGCCACTAGTGTAGATGAAACATTGTACCTGGTGGAACCAAATTGGAAGATGTTACTTCTTTGGTGGTAACTGCAGGTATGCATTCAGCTGCTCCGAGCTGGAAAAATCGGGGCCATTTTATTTCAGCTGGATTCATTTTTTTTTTTCTAGCTACCAAAATGGGTGCATCTGAAAAATCCTGAAAATATTTGTGCCTCAGCTTCTCAGTTCACTCCAACCTGTGGGATTGCATTGCTTGGGTCAGCGTTTTTCAACTTATTTTACTACTGAGAAACCCCCGAAACATCCTTCAGGCTTTGAGAAACCCTAGAAGGGGTGTGATGGTGCAGATTACGGTTTGGAAGCCTAGCTGTGGACACGCCCACCTGGGGCCCCTCCAGGCCCACCATTGGCCACTTGGAATGGGGAAATATGGCCATATACGGTCATATCACCCAATAAATGTTATAGAAATCTAGTCTGGGTCTATTAGGGAGAACCAGCAGCAAGGATCTCCCAGCCCCTAGGCTCAGCCGCAAAAATGGCTGCTGCTGGAGGCGGAGCCATAGACATACCCGGAGGAAGGGGAGAAGAGGGGAAGTCGGGAGGGGAAAACTGGGAAGTGAGTGAATTAAATCAACACAGGTGGCAGCTTTCTCCAAAGCCCTGTTCTTTTCGTCTGCAACCACCCAATAGATCTCCAATGGCCTGTCACAAGGGCCCCACCTGGCTCCACCCATTTCCTGAAATCACTCGGTGGGCACCACATAAAATCACGGTGTCATGGTGCCCGATGGGCTACAGAGGGGTAGTTTTTAAAAATGAAATTTGGGATTTCTAGCATTTCTCAAAATCCAGTCCTGAAAAACCACAGTGTTTGGGATTGAACAAAACAAAACCATAATATACAAGTAAAGGTCCTCTTTGCTCCTGCTTAATACACACACGCACACATTACAGGGAAATGACGCCCAGGACCAGAAGCCACTTAGAAGAGCGAAACTTTGGAGGGCCTTTTCTGTTTTCACACAGCAGAGAGCGACTTGAACCAGGCAGACATCCAAGGGCAATTTAAGGGGGCTTAGTTAAGTGCGGCTCAGCGGAGAAGCGGCAGAGCGAACCGGGATGGCTCTTAAAAAAAAATCTTCTCAAGCTACCAAGGCTCAACATCCACTTGGCCAGTGACCTCTCTGTCGATCCTGAAAGTCTTTAACGACTCCAAGGGGAGCACGTCGGCTGCCTCTGTGGGAAACTAACTGCGGGATCATCGTCCAGACCGGACAGGGGGAAAAGAACCTTGCTGGACTCAAGGCCCAGCTGAGCTTCGGCCAGTCAAATATGCGGGCAAGAACCAGAGTCGTAACCAGCACCACTACAAGGAATCCAAATGCGGGATCCGAATTAGCTCGCTACTGTGTGTAAGTGCCATCAAGTCAGAATCCGAATCACCAAGAGCTGGAAGAGACCACCAAGGGCCATCTAGTCCAGCCTCCCACCTTCTCAGGGACTTAAAAAATCACGCCCTCCTGACAGGTGCTCATCCAATTCCCTCCTAAAAACTTCCAATGAAGGAGACTCTACCAGACTCCAAGGCAGTGCATTCCATCTACGGACAGCCCTCAGCCAGAAAATTCTCCTTATATTGAAGCGGAACCCACTTTCCCATACTATGAACCTACTGCTCATAGTCCTTGTCTCTAAAGCGGCAGGAAACAAGCTAGCTGCTTGTTTCCGCTCACCCCCGTGCCTCCTCCAAGCAACACATAACCCAGCTCTCTCAACCTTTCCTCATAAGACGTGGATTAAGTCCTGCCAACTTAACCGCATCCATACAAGTCAAAGTCCTCCAAAACGTCCTGTCATTAAACCGTCTTGCTCAGGGCAAGCGCAGCATAGAGACACGAGACGAAAAACTCCAAGACTTACCCTGTCTGATGCTGAATCATGGACGGGGAGCTCCTCTTGGCTAAAAATAAAGAGGGGGGGGGGAGGAGAGAGAGAGATTTTTATCTGCATTTAATCAAAACATTTCCTTTTAGATTGTCATGGGGCATTAAAGGCAAATGCAGCAGATAGAATTTGAGGAACTGGTTAAAACGTCAGCATAATATAAGAAACGGGGGGGGGGAGGGGAGAAATGGCTTTTTGTGTCCCACCTTTTAATCCAAAGGAGTCTCGAAGCGGCTTACAATCGCCTACCTTTCCTCCCCCCATAAAAGAAGCCCTCTGAGTTAGGTGAGGCTGAGAGACCACTGAGAGAAAATGCAACTGGTCCAAGGGGACCCAGCTGGCTGCATGGAATGGAGGAGTGAGGGAATCGAACCGGGTTCGCTGAGGCTGCTGCTCTCGGGCAGAGAGGTCTGATCCAGCAGGGCTCTTCTGATGTTCTCAGGATGCTGGACTAGATGGACCCCTGGTCTGATCCAGCAGGGCTCTTCTGGTGTTCTCAGGATGCTGGACTAGATGGACCCCTGGTCTGATCCAGCAGGGCTCTTCTGATGTTCTCAGGATGCTGGACTAGATGGACCCCTGGTCTGATCCAGCAGGGCTCTTCTGGTGTTCTCAGGATGCTGGACTAGATGGACCCCTGGTCTGATCCAGCAGGGCTTTTCTTATGTTCTCGGGATGCTGGACTAGATGGACCACTGGTCTGATCCAGCAGGGCTTTTCTTATGTTCTCGGGATGCTGGACTAGATGGACCACTGGTCTGATCCAGCAGGGCTCTTCTGATGTTCTTAGGATGCTGGACTAGATTGGCCCCTGGTCTGACCCAGCAGGGCTCTTCTGATGTTCTTAGGATGCTGGACTAGATGGACCCCTGGTCTGATCCAGCAGGGCTCTTCTCATGTTCTCAGGATGCTGGACTAGATGGACCCCTGGTCTGATCCAGCAGGGCTCTTCTGGTGTTCTCAGGATGCTGGACTAGATGGACCCCTGGTCTGATCCAGCAGGGCTCTTCTGGTGTTCTCAGGATGCTGGACTAGATGGACCCCTGGTCTGATCCAGCAGGGCTTTTCTTATGTTCTCGGGATGCTGGACTAGATGGACCACTGGTCTGATCCAGCAGGGCTTTTCTTATGTTCTCGGGATGCTGGACTAGATGGACCACTGGTCTGATCCAGCAGGGCTCTTCTGATGTTCTTAGGATGCTGGACTAGATTGGCCCCTGGTCTGACCCAGCAGGGCTCTTCTGATGTTCTTAGGATGCTGGACTAGATGGACCCCTGGTCTGATCCAGCAGGGCTCTTCTCATGTTCTCAGGATGCTGGACTAGATGGACCCCTGGTCTGATCCAGCAGGGCTCTTCTCATGTTCTCAGGATGCTGAACTAGATGAACCACTGGTCTGACCCAGCAGGGCTCTCCTTATGTTCTGAGGATGCTGGACTAGATGGACCACTGGTCTGATCCAGCAGGGCTCTTCTGGTGTTCTCAGGATGCTGGACTAGATGGACCCCTGGTCTGATTCAGCAGGGCTCTTCTGATGTTCTCAGGATGCTGGACTAGATGGACCCCTGGTCTGATCCAGCAGGGCTCTTCTGATGTTCTCAGGATGCTGGACTAGATGAACCACTGGTCTGACCCAGCAGGGCTCTCCTTATGTTCTGAGGATGCTGGACTAGATGGACCCCTGGTCTGATCCAGCAGGGCTCTTCTGGTGTTCTCAGGATGCTGGACTAGATGGACCCCTGGTCTGATCCAGCAGGGCTTTTCTGATGTTCTCGGGATGCTGGACTAGATGGACCCCTGGTCTGATCCAGCAGGGCTCTTCTCATGTTCTCAGGATGCTGGACTAGATGAACCACTGGTCTGACCCAGCAGGGCTCTCCTCATGTTCTGAGGATGCTGGACTAGATGGACCCCTGGTCTGATCCAGCAGGGCTCTTCATTTGCCAGAGACCATTGTAAGACTGAATGTGAGGCATGCTTATTCTGCAATTAAGCTTCACTGAACTCACTCAGTGGTATTTCGGTACCCCACATCCCTACGATCTGGCTGTTTGAACTGCATAAAGGCGGCAATGTTTTTTTTATCCAGAAATCATCATATGCCAAAAGAGGAGAGAGGAAACTAGCCAAACAGAATACACAAAAAAACAAGCCAATATTTACTGACTTTGACTTCAATGTGCCAATGCAGGACCAACAATTCTAGGAATTAACGGCCGTGTCTAGTTCTCCTCTGTGCTCGGCCGAATTGCCTTTTTAATACGCAATGTTACCTGGCCAAACCAGCAGGTGAGGAGACTGTACAAGCACTAAGCAGTTAATAAGTCTGCGTCAGAGATCAAGGATCTTCAAAAGAAAGAGACTAAATATGATGCTTGGGGGGGGGGGGCAACTTGTGTTAAAACAAAAAAAACCCCTACGCTTCATTTACTGCAGCTAAAAACGACTTTCTTTTGTTCACTACTAACTTAAAGAAATTAGAACCTCTTGTGGCGCAGGGTGGTAAGGCAGCAGACATGCTGTCTGAAGCTCTGCCCATGAGGCTGGGAGTTCAATCCCAGCAGCCGGCTCAAGGTTGACTCAGCCTTCCATCCTTCCGAGGTCAGTAAAATGAGGACCCAGCTTGCTGGGGGGTAAACGGTAATGACTGGGGAAGGCACTGGCAAACCACCCCGTATTGAGTCTGCCAAGAAAACGCTAGAGGGCATCCCCCAAGGGTCAGGCATGACTCGGTGCTTGCACAGGGGATACCTTTACCTTAATGAACTTGAAGGTTTGGTTGACTCACCCTTCTATGGGGCCTGGAGAGGGAACGGGTACCCTAACAGATGGCAGGTTACAGGGGATGAGCGATAGGGTTGTGAGTGTCCAGCACAGTGCAGGGGGTTGGACTAGATGACCCAGGAGGTCCCAACTCTATGATACCATGATTCTAACACAGTCAGCTTGATTCACAATGTCTCAATCCCAAACCACAAGCAACCAGGCCACATAATGTGCAATGAGAGAAGCTTTTCCCCCTACTGAAAAAAAATCACCTAAATATTGAGACAGTTAGCACGGCTTGCGTTTGTGATTTCCCGTTCAACTTACAGCTAAATGGTCTCTCCTGCCGCTCAAGTTCTTAGGACACCTGTGAAGAATCTCTCCTTCTAGCGACGCTTTGAAAGTGGAGAGTTGGACAGGGCAGAATTAATTTTCGTCTTCCGCTGCAGACTGCTGTTTTACTAGTGCTTCTAAACAATTGGATAACGCTGCCCGGTTTTAGGGGCACTTAGTTAAATGTGACAGAGGAGGCCTAGACGTTACGCCCACCGCTGGGCTCGGCATGCCCACCGTGAGCTTCCCACAATGCACTTCTATCATCGGGTAGGAGTCCTGGGATGCTGTCTGCCCAGGATGAATTGCATTTCCCTGCTATTAGCATCTGACAGCAGGAGTGGGGAAATTCATTACGAGGGAAGCATTCCCGTCTTGCCCTTCTCTGAATGATACAGCCAGGGGGTAGGGAATATCACTCCACGGGCGCCAGTCCTCGTGGTAGCTGGAGCACGGAGGCCAGCCGTAACGTTTTTTGTCTTTTCTAAAATATTTCTTATGTTATCCGCTGCAGGAAACCCAAGCAGGATTGAACAAGACAAGATGCATGTCGCTGATAGGTAAGGTTGCAGATCTCAGTTCTCCTGGAGAAAATGGCCACTTTGGATGATGGACTCTAGGGCAGGGGTAGTCAACCTGTGGTCCAGATGTCCATGGACTACAATTCCCATGAGCCCCTGCCAGCAAACACTCTAGGACATGCTACTACACTCAAACTGCTCCCCGCATCAAGCCCCGCCCTCCTTAGGCTCCACCTATTCAGTCTATAGGTATTCCCCAAGCTGGAGTTGACACCTTTATGGATAGGCCAAACAATATAACACCAAGAAAGGGGTTCCCCAAGGAATCATAAGCAGCACCAATCCAGGGGGTGGGTTGTCAGGCTATGGGCCCAGGTAGGTGGGGATGATACCCCCACCCCCACACAGACACACGCACAAAAGAAGAAGAATAAGAGATGGTTCTTATATGCCGCTTTTCCCTACCCGACGGAGGCTCAAAGCGGCTTACAATCGCCTTCCCATTCCTCTCCCCACAACAGACACCCTGTGGGGTGGGTGAGGCTGAGAGAGCCCTGATATCACTGCCCGGTCAGAACAGTTTTATCAGTGCTGTGGCGAGCCCAAGGTCACCCAGCTGGTTGCATGTGGGGGAGCGCAGAATCGAACCCGGCATGCCAGATTAGAAGTCTGCACTCCTAACCACTACACCAAACACACACTCTTCTCCAAAATACTGGCCAAAGTAAGTGAGCCAGAGTTTCATGATTCTTCCTTCCAGAGAGAGGCCTTATCAACATGGCTCAGGCAGGGGTAGTCAAACTGCGGCCCTCCAGATGTTCATGGACTACAATTCATGGACTACAATTCCCAGGAGCCCCCTGCCAGCATTCGCTGGCAGGGGGCTCCTGGGAATTGTAGTCCATGGACATCTGGAGGGCCACAGTTTGACTACCCCTGGCTCAGTGGCTATCCTTTTATCCCCTTCCTTCCAGCTGAGCTCATAAATTTGGGCCCCGGATCTCAATCCCAGACGATCTGGCCCCAAACTATTGTCTCTTTCAATCCAGAACTGCTTGCGGGCTTTTCTGAACGCGAAGGGCACGCAGAATCTACAAGGGATGCTGTCTCCTCTTGTCTTCCCGTCGTAACACTTGCAGGTTGCAACTCATATAACTTACAATCAATCTCAAGGGCTTAGCGGTACGTTCCATTCTGTTAAAGGTCGATGGCGGCCGGGAGTCCAGGGAGGGGTGTGCGTAAACAAAGTATTTATGCTGGTAATTAAACAGAGCTAACGTTATCGGCACCATCGATAAGAGCTGGGCGGTGATTTAATGAAATGAATAAATACCCGCTAAAGACCATCACGGCTTAAATGATGGAACCAGAAAGTGTGAACGGGAGCTGGCGCGCGAAGCAATTATATTTTCAGCCGTTATTGACGTTTGGTTCATTTCGGTTTTCGTGCGTCCCATCTCACGGGTGAGAAGCCGTTTAACACATATCTAGGCACGAAATGGGCTGAAAACAGAATCAAAAGCAGAAATCTCGGCTCCTTAAGAGCTCAATAAAATACAGTAGATTGGGGCTTTCCTAAGAATAATATTTGGATGGTGGCAGGGTGGGGTGGGTGGGAGAAGGCTTCGGTGGCAGGTGTTCTGTATATTTTTGCACAGGTCTTGAGGGGCCACCTAGCACCAAATCCGTATTGTGACCTTTTCCCTTAAGCGTACCAAAGAACAAGGCCTGGATCTCTTCCAGATGGCCTCTTACGTGCTGGGAATGCGCACGCAAATATGTCACCTTGCGTGGATGGCGGCCATGTCATAATGGGCATGATCCAGCCAATGTCCTGCCTGCTGAGGGTTACGTACCCACTTCAAGCCTGCTGTTCACAATGGTGCCAGGCCAGTTGCTGGCTTTCAGCCTCACTAGCAGCCCTTTCCTAATAAGCCTCATCCTGGCGTTTGCTTGCTTCCCCACTGACACACTGGACTGGACCCACCAGCGCATTCCTGTAACCCAGCGGTTCTCAACTTTCCTAACGCCACGACACCCTTTGGGTCTCTGAGGCTGCTGCTGAGCCACCACCAAGACGGTGAGGCGGCAGCTTCGGCAATCCAAAGGGGGTCGGCAACATTAGGAAGGAAAGGAAAGGGGAAAAGGAAAGAGGGAGGGAGGAAGAGCGGAAGGAAGGAAGGAAGGAAGGAAGGAAGGAAGGAAGGAAGGAAGGAAGGAAGGAAGGAAGGAAGGAAGGAAGGAAGGAAGGAAGGAATCATAGAGTTGGAAGATACCTCCAGTGTCATCTAGTCCAACCCCCTACACAAAGAAAGAAAGAAAGAAAGAAGAAGAAAGAAAGAAAGAAAGAAAGAAAGAAAGAAAGAAAGAAAGAAAGAAAGAAAGAAAGAAAGAAAGAAAGAAAGAAAGAAAGAAAGAAAGAAAGAAAGAAAGAAAGAAAGAAAGAAAGAAAGAAAGAAAGAAGAGGGAGGGAGGGAGGGAGGGAGGGAGGGAGGGAGGGAGGGAGGGAGGGAGGGAGGGAGGAAGGAAGGAAGGAAGGAAGGAAGGAAGGAAGGAAGGAAGGAAGGAAGGAAGGAAGGAAGGAAGGAAGGAAGGAAAGGCGACAGACTCGAAGGCGAGGTAGGCCACCCAAGCGTGAGGCTCGGGAACAGAGATCTGGAGTTTTTTATGCCCATCAGGAGAGGCAGGAGGGGCGTTGTTAGTTCTGCTTTTTAAAGGAGGCAAAAGTATAATGCATGATGTTATCAACCTGATCAGACCAGAGGGAAAAGTCTTGGGAGGAGAAGCCGAAAATGAGCATTGGCAGTGAGATAAGAATCTATGTCACTGTTCAGCTGGGGGACCGGGGGTGTCTATTCATCTGTGAATGAAGCAAAGTCATGCAGTCTTGCGTTGTAATCTCCCCCTGAAGTTTCTGGGGACCGCAGTGGAATGACCCGGAAGAATTTGCCGGCGGAAAAACTTCCACCCAAGGAAACAGCTGTGGTGCGCATCCAGGGAATGGCCACTGAACTGTGATTTTCACCGAGCCGTCCAGAGTGTGTGCGTATTTGCGTATGGAGCGCCATCAAGACCCAGATGACTTAATGTCCCCCTAGGGCAGGTGGCCAGACTGTGGCTCTCCAGATGTCCATGGACTACAATTCCCATGAGCCTCTGGAAAGCCACAGTTGGGCCCTCCCTGCCCTAGGGTTTTCAAGGCCAGGGACCTTCAGAGGTGGCATGCCATTGCCTGCGTCTGCATAGCTAGAATTCCATGGGGGTTTCATATCCAAATACTAACCAAGGCCACCCCCTGCTTAGCTTCCAGGATCCCACGAGACTGAGCTAGCCTGGGCCACTCAGACCGAAGAGAGCTGTCCACTACAACCCTGAATTGCATGGCCCTTTGACCCTGCCGCCTTCGATTCCCTTGTTTCATGACCTGGCACATAAAGATTCCCCTAGTGAGGACCTATGACGTGGGTCTAAAGAGGTCGGCTTTAGATCTTTGACAGCTGATGCTGGAGCAGCGCAACTGGTTATCCTCTACGGCAGAGGTAGTCAACCTGTGGTCCTCCAGATGTCCATGGACTACAATTCCCATGAGCCCCTGCCAGCGTTTGCTGGCAAGGGCTCATGGGAATCGTAGTCCATGGACATCTGGAGGACCACAGGTTGACTACCCCTGCTCTACGGCACGGCTTGATGTGGCTGTGGGGGACTAAGGCAGCTCCCCCCACCCACCCCCCGGCATTATTACTGCATGTGATTTATCCACCCAGTAGAGTGAGAGGCCTGCCGTAGGGGTCGTCTTCCCCCCCCCTCCCAAATCCCAACGACTCTAATAAAAACCTTTCAGTTGACTGGGAGACAAAGCCCAGATGTGTTATCGCGGCCCATCCTGCCGATAACCCTCTTTAAATTTCAGATATCCCTTCCAACGCAGACGCATTAACTGCTGGGGAGGGCGGACGAACGGAGGGAACTGGAGTACGAATTGGGACTGCACATTCGAGGGCAAACGTTTAGCTGCATGCAGCCAGAGAATGCCAAGCCTCAGATCTCCAAGTTGCAGAGCGGTGCTTTTCAGTCCACCCACCCCACCCCACCCCATCCCGTCTCTTCTCTCCCCCCCCCCACCCCATGTCTCCCAACATCTCCCAACATTGGCTGTCACAGTCTGCCTGCAGCAGCCAAGCTCTGCCGGCGGAGCTCATGAATATACAAACGCCGATATTCCGCCGTGGCGTGATGAATTATGCAGGCCGTTGTGTAACATCGTACACAGCGCGCTCGGCCGTGGGAGAGGACTGGGGGAAGAGGAACCCTTTCCCATAATCCTGCATGCTGGTCAGCGGCCCCTGTCCGGGCTGCTGTTGCAAATGCTGATTTGACGCAGGGGTGGAGGGTACGAACAAGGGGTCCCGTTCGAATTCTACGCGCTTCTTAGGCGGTCTGAGGCAAGGGACGGTCGGTCCTGGACCCCACGTGGTGGCATGAGCTCCCAGAAGACACTGCAAGGAGGAGGCCATCCCTGGGGAGCAAGACGTGGATCTGCAGACACGTCCTAGTAAAACTGCCTTGCAGCCCCTCTGCACTAAGCTGGCAAGAGAGAGCCATTTGCAATTACTTGACTGGTTATTATGGATCGGGCCCCATAGACTGGGTTAATAATGAGCCCAGAATGATATGCGTGTAGGAAGCCGGAGGGGTGTGTGGCAGGGGCTCGCTGGCAGGGGCTCATGGGAATTGTAGTCCATGGACATCTGGAGGGCTGCGGTTTGACTACCCCTGGCTTAAGTCATCTAGTTAAACATTCACGGCTACTGTGCCAGAAGCCATGCGTCACAATTAAGGGGCGGTAGCCCAGGATGTTAACCTACGCCGTCGCTATATGGCAGGGACTGCAAAACGGAAAATCCCATAACAAGCTTATACCTGCATCTAGTTTGGGATAGTCACTGCTGCCTCCTAGGAAAGCAATCCCTATAAGAAGGAGAGAGAGAGAGAGAGAGGAGGACCAGCTGGCTTTATACCCCGCTTTTTACTACTTGAAGGAATCTCAAAGTGCCCCACCATCGCCTGGCCTGCCTCTCCCCACAACAGACACCCTGGGAGGTAGATGGAGCTGAGAGAGCTCTGAGAGAACTGTGACCGGCCCAAGGTCACCCAACAGGCTACATGGGGAGGAGGAGTGAAGAATCGAACCTGGCTCTCCAGCTTAGAGGTCGCCAGTTTTAACCATGACCCCAAGCTGGCTCAATATAGCTCCTGGCTCAATATAGCTCTAAATTTACACCAAGGGAAAACCCAGCACGGCCCAAGGATCTTTAAACACGCACACACTCAGACTTCTGGAGTTCTCCTGGAACTGCAATGACTCTCCAGTGACAGAGGTCAGTTCCCCTGAAGAAAACGGCAGCCTGAGAGAGCAAATCCTGGAGCAGAGGTCCCCAATCTTTGTTGGAGCCTACTGGCACCTTTAGAATTCTGCCACAAAATGGCTGCTGCACAAGGCGGAGCCAGCCACAAAATGGTGGCTGCAGCTTACCTTCAGTCACACAGTAAAGATTCTGAGGGCTACAGCAGACGCCGCATTTTTTTTTCTTTTAAATCTGCACAGCCAAGCAAATTTCCAGTGGGCATTCAGGAGCCTGGCTGGGCAAATAACCCATCCAACCACACCCACTTTCTAAACCCACCTGGTGGGCATCAGGAAAGGTGTCAGTGGGTGCTACTCCTAGGCACCTTGGAGGGGAACCCTGTACCTTAAAGAGTCTAGGTGATATACCTTTCCAGATTCCCTCCTCCCCAGGGACTGCCCTCACAAATCTCCAGGAGTTGGCAACCTTAGTCTCACCGCCTAACAGGGATTGTGGGATCAAGACCGTGACAGAGAGGACCAGAAAGCTACACATGTCCAAATCCATGGTTCAAGTTTTTCCTCTTTTGAGAATGTTTAATGAGAGAGCACAAAACCAGCGGATTGGGCCGCTGCAGCGTCAACATTTGCTCAGGGAAGCAGCAAGATGCTCAAAAATAGGATTTTATGTTTTGTAGAAATGGGGACACCGGTGCTGTCACCTCAGGGTGATGGCGTGGACAGCAGAATCGGAAAGGGCTTCCTTCCTCGAGGGAAATGCCAAATGTCAAGCAACAACCAGGGCGGCCTCGGAAGGATCATTAGCAACGGATTCCAGGGTTGGACTTTTTTTTCTTGTTCAGCAGCATTCGGAAACGTGACCCACAGGAGGGAAGAAAACAACACATGTACATTTGCCAGTATATAAACCTAGTATAAAGGCCCCTGTTGTTGTCAGGAGCCAGCTTGGTGCAGTGGTTAGGAGTGTGGACTTCTAATCTGGCGAGCCGGGTTTGATTCCCCGCTCCTCGTCCACATGCAGCCAAGCTGGGTGACCTTGGGCTCTTCACAGCACTGATAAAACTGTTCTGACCGAGCAGTAATATCGGGGCTGATCCTGCGTTGAGCAGGGGGTTGGACTAGATGGCCTGTGTGGCCCCTTCCAACTCTATGATTCTGTGATTCTCTCTCAGCCTCACCGACCTCACAGGGTGTCTGTTGTGGGGAGAGGAAAGGGAAGGAGATTGTAAGCCGCTTTGAGACTCCTTCGGGTAGAGAAAAGCGGCATAGAAGAACCAACTCTTCTTCTTCTTCTTCAGTAATCTCAGGGCTCTCTCAGCCTCACCCACCTCACAGGGTGTCTGTTGTGGGGAGAGGAAAGGGAAGGTGAATTCGGGTCAACATGACAATCTATATGGACATATCACCCAAAAATTGTTTCACGTTTTTTTAAAAAGTAGAATCTGAACTGCAACCGCTTTGGTTGTACAGCTGACCACGTGCGGCTATGCTGGATCTCAACACAGCTGGTCATACTAGAGATGAGGCAGTGGTTAGGCCAGGATCTGCCCAACCCAGGTTCCAATCCCCACTCCGCCATGGAAGTTCAACCAGTTGACCTTGGGCCCCTCACGCGGTCTCAGCCTAACCTCCCTCGCAGGGTTGTTGTAAGGATAAAATGGAGAAGGGTCAAATGGGGAGAACGGGGGGGACGGGCAGATAAATAAGTATGAAAACCTTTGTTAGTAAATTATACCCGTCTTTGTGATTTTCCAAGAGCCGTACTTTCATGGCAGAAGCAATTTGGAATCAGAATCACAATGGAGAGCAGTCGGACTGATATGGTCTTGTTTCCAATATAAATCAGATACTCAAAAGGCACGGGGAGGGGAGGGGAGGGGGAGAGAGCGGGAGATGGAGCGATACCTCCTCTCGAATGCTCCTCTCGAAAAGTTCGATGGAAAATGAAAAATCAAGGCCTTCATCTGGAGCCGTTTAACGGAGCCGCTTCAGATATGATTGAAATCTATTTCTCTGGCTCGTTATTTTCGTTTTCCCACCTGCTGCTCAACCATATTACGTCTAAAGAACTGGGCGGGAGAGATAAAGAGGGAACATGTCAGCATCGTAGCGAGACGCTGAATCCAGATCCCGAAGGCCCGGGACGGAGCAGTAACCCCCGAGCGTTAGGAGGCTGTTCTGCAGAGCGGTGGTTCTCAACCTTGGGGCCGGGACCCCTTTGGGGGTCGAATGACCCTTTCACGGGGGTCACGACAGAGCAAGCAGTTTGGCCGGGGGGGGGGGGGCGCCATCCACACAACAGCCTTGCGGGGTAGATCGAGAGAGAGCATTTGTCTGTCTGGAGAAGCGGAAAAGAGCGAAATCGGCATGGTGGGACGAGAGGCAGAACTGAACTTGAGAAATCCCGGGGGGAAAAAAACAATTTATAGACAATCGGGAACAATGGATCAGTTTTGGTCAGTTTTGGTTTAATTTCTGTGAAAGAAAGCGGCATATAAGGAACGCTGGCAGGGGCTCATGGGAATCGTAGTCCATGGACATCTGGAGGACCACAGGCTGACTGCCCCTGGATTAAAGGGTCGTGGCGTTAGGAAGGTTGAGAACCGCTACTCCGCAGAGAGGTTCTAGCAGGCTGTGCCACAACCCAGCAGATAAAATTATACTCCGGGTCAAGAGCTGGACACAAAGCCGGCCCTGCCCAGCCAGTCAGAGAGGCCGGTGTCCTACCCATTGATATCGAGAAGCAAACAATCTTTATCTGACAGATTCCCTAACTTGACTCTTGCGGCAGCGAGATTTCCCCGCTGGTTTAGTGTCGAGCCCAGATGACGCTACTTAGCAGAAGGGGCTGAGGTTCTTGGTCAACGAGGTTTAATCGGATTTAAAGGGAAAGGAGGAATATCTGAGGACAAGACTAGGAGGAATCGAGTTCTCGTCCTTAAAGCTTTGCTGCTGATTGAAGGCAGATTTATTCAAATAGCTAAGAGAAGAGCAGGGTTTCATATCTGGTTTTTTTTTTCTGCCTTGAGAAATCACAAGATAAGAGTACACCACGAAAAGAAAGGGACGGTTCAAAATTATTGTAACAGAAAACAGAACCTATCCCGGGCTATATTAAACAATTTCACAATAAATACAAATAAACGTTTCTTAGAGAAACGTTTCTTTGAGAAATCACAAAGCAGCTTGCAATTGCCTTCCCTTTCCTCTCCCCACAAGAGGCACTATACGAGGCAGATGGGGCTGAGAGAGCTCTGAGAGAACTGCGACTGCCCCGTGGTCACCCTAGCAGGCTTCACGTGTCTCAAGTAGCTTAAGAAAGCTCAAAGAGGCTTACAATCGCCTTCCCTTTCTCTCCCCTCAACAGGCACCTTGTGAAGCAGATGGGGCTGAGAGAGCTCTGAGAGAACTGTGACTGGCACATAGTCACCCAGCAAGGATCCTGTGGAGGAGGAATGTGGAATTAAACCATGTTCTCCAGAAACGAGTTTGCCGTTCTTAACCATGACGCCTTACTGGTGGAGGGGTGTGGACCCCTCCAAAAACAGTTCTCAGATAGATAAACGTCCCTGTATCCTCCTTTCTGAATCCCATCTCATTCCTTTCCCTGCTATTTCTCAAGGTCATCGGTAATAACTCTGCCAAGTTACAACATTACTTCTGCTTTATTTGTTTAAATCCTGTCCTTCTTCCAGGGTGCTTAGGGTAGAATATGTGGATCCGCCCGCCTCTGCTTTATTCTCACAACGCCCTTGTGAGGTAGACCGGGTTCAGACACGAGTGACTGGCCAAAGTCGGCTCCATGGCCAAACAGGAATCAGATTTCAGGACCTCTTGTTCTTCATCTTTCCAGGCAGCCATTTCTTTAAAATGAAATTTTCTACACCAGCTTGGCGTAGTGGTTAAGAGCGGTGGCTTCTGATCTGGTGAGCTGAGTTTGATCCCTAGATCCTCCAGCTGGGTGACCTTGGGCTAGTCACAGCCCTGATAATGCTGTTTTGATGGAACAGTCCTGTCAGAGATCTCTCAGCCCCACCTCCCTCACAGGGTGTCTGTTGTGGGGAGAGGAAAGGGAAAGCAACTGCAAGCCACTTTGAGACTCCTTTGGATGGAGCAAAGCAGCATATAAGAACCAACTCTTCTTCTTCTTCAGTAATATCAGGGATCTCTCAGCCTCTCCTTCCTCACAGGGTGTCTGTTGTGGGGAGAGGAAAGGGAAGGCGAATGGAAGCCGCTTTGAGACTCCTTCGGGTAGAGAAAAGCGGCATAGAAGAACCAGCTCTTCTTCTTCTTCAGTCATCTCAGGGCTCTCTCAGCCTCACCCACCTCACAGGGTGTCTCTTGCGGGGAGAGAAAGAGAAGGCGACTGTAAGCTCCTTTGAGACTCCTTTGGGTAGTGAAAAGTGGAGTATAAAGACCAACCGTCCAAAAACATTCCTGTCCATCGCAGACCGCTTTGTTATGCCCCAGGATATAAGCCGGGAGCAGACTATAACCAGAGCAGGCCCATTTGAAAGCAATCATTACGAAGGAAGCAGGAAACTTTTCACATTTAACTGCTACTGAACGTCGGGAGCGCAAACTAATTGGAGCAAGGGGAAAGTGCTGACGTGAAGATCGTTAAAGAGCACATTCCATAGGGTTCCTTGACTTACGGGTGCTTAATTTTGCAGCTGACACAGTATTAGCATAATGGATTCGTGTACTTGTGTAGCGTGAATGTTCGGCACAGTTCCTGGCCTGTCTCTAGCAATGTGTTGGGGAGACGTCCTCCGGATCCCGCGAGACAGCTAAATTCAGCACGGTTCTAAAATTGATTTTTAATAATTTATAATATTCCAGGGGTTGGTTAGTAAGGCCAAGCACTAATAGCCAGAACATGTTGGACACTGAAATAAAATGCAAATGAAAACATTAACGCCGAGAACTACAATTGTCTTTTGAAAAGGAATTCCACACTTAGATCTGTTATAAGTTCAACAGCCAAAGATTCCAAAATTGTGTAAGTGGGACACACTGATGAAGAATTTATTCCAAACTCCTGTGCACAGAGGAGGGTGCCGCTATGTCTCTGAATGATTCCCTGCTCTAGCATCCTTTCCTTCCTTCTGCTCTCTTTTGGTGGCAAGTGATTATACTGTATGTCAGTAATGCTCGTAATCAAATCAACCAATAGCTCCTGGGGCAATGATGCAGCATATCTACCAACCCTTGGAAGGAGGGCACCCGTTGCCTCTCTGCATGAGCCAAAATTTACAACTTGGTTTCTTCCTACCTGCCGAACCCTGGGGCTTGTGCAAGTATAACTTGTGAACCGGCCTGAGCCTGTAATACTGAGACGGGTGGCATAAAAATGTACTTATAAAATAGATGAAAGCAGATGTAGCAGTTTCTCTGACAAAAAGCTGTCCTTGACACATTTCAGAGGAGGGAGGAGGGCCCCAGCTTTAAATGTGGGCGGACAATGCGTTTGAGGTGGCCAAATTCAAGGGGTAAGGAGGAGGCAGATGAAACGATTAACTAGAAATCTGCAGTCTCAGATTCATTTCCATAGAGACGGCAATTGAGGGTAAGCAAGATTCGGAAACTAGAGAAACATGAGCGAGTCTATGGGAAGTACCACGGCTCCAGCTGCAAGGCTGCCTTGACAACAACAACCAGCCTTTAATAGCACATAAAAGTACAATATAAGGAGGGAAAGTCCAAAAGGATCCACGGCCATACAGAGAAAACAAAGGCAGAGATCATGGTTTAGAGCAGGGGTAGTCAACCTGTGGTCCTCCAGATGTCCATGGACTACAATTCCCATGAGCCCCTGCCAGCATTTGCTGGCAGGGGCTCATGGGAATTGTAGCCCATGGACATCTGGAGGACCACAGGTTGACTACCCCTGGTTTAGAGTACGACAAAATCCATTCACAATCTCTCATGGCAAGATATAAAAACTGGTTCAGTTATATCAGGGTTCCGGGACGGCAAAAGAAACTGAATCTTGCGTTCATCCGAATGCAGTTCTCTTTTACACAGCAGTGAGTTAAGAAATGAGCTCGGATCGAGGAATAAAATGGACAATGGAAGAAAACGCTTTTACTAGAAGAGGCCGCGTTTCTTGGACGTCTCCGTCCTTTTCGGCAAAGCCTGGACGTGTACTCAGCACGTGTGCGCTGGTAGCATCGAGCGGGCTTCCCTCTTAATGAAACTGTAATGCAAATTCTAGACTCAGGCGTTTGTCCCTGGGGGAATGGCTTAACAAAGGGGCTTGTCACCGCCAAGTCCTTAATTAAAGCTCAGGAAAACAATGCAGCAATTCAGGCGGCTGCTGCAGCTGTACAAGAGACACCACTGGGGAAAGGCCACAGCTTACGGGGAGAGAGCATGTGCTCCGTGGGCACAGGGTCCCGGGTTCAATCCTCAGCCAAGTCCACTTACAAGGATCGCGTGGGAGGCATTGATGATGGGAGGGAAGAGGGGCAGAGCATCTGCCCAGCGCATGGAAGACCTGGTGGCGAGGCCCAGATATCGTTATGATCTTTCAGGTATGCTGGCCTCAACTGTATGCCTGCCGGAAGAGCCCCATTTTGCAGAACCGGCGCAACTGTGCTAGCTCTATCAGGATCCTGATGTTCTCCGGGAGCTCATTCCACCAGGCGGAGGCCAGGGCCAAGAAGGGTAAAGGGAGATGAGTTGTGAGTGTCCTGCACAGTGCAGGGGGTTGGACTAGATGACCCAGGAGGCCCCTTCCAACTCTATTATTCTATGATCGCTATCTGAATCCACCTAAATAATTGAATCTTCATCTAAGGGAATATATTTACATCCTGCCTCCTTTGCCTTTATTCTCCTCTTGGTAGGATGTGGAGGCAGGCAAAACAGTTTCTGTATGTTATAATGGTATTTTTGTCCATTTATATTGCATATATGCAGATTCAGATGTTGTAAGGTTAAGATTTTAAATCTAAATTTGTAAACTTATATTGCATATATGCAGATTAAGATGTTGTAACTTGCCTTGAGACTTTGGGGAAGGGTGGGCTAGAAAGTTAAATGATGAGGAACAGGCTTATAAAATTATGTCCAGGGTGGAGAGAGCTTTTTCTCCTTCAAGCCAAATTCTAAAACTCGAGGGCATCCAATAAAACCGATGAGCAGGAGGCTCGGGAAAGACAACAGGGAATACTTCTTTACACAGAGAGCAACGAAAATTTGGAATTCACTGCCGGAGGATGTAGCGATGGCCGCAGGATTAAACAGCTTTAAAAGGGGATTAGATAGATTCAGTGTGAGACAGGATGCTGGACTAGATGGACCCCTGGTGTGACCCAGCAGGGCTTTTCTTATGTTCTATGGGTGCTGGACTAGATGGACCTCTGGTCTGACCCTGCAGGGCTCTTCTGATGTTCTTAGAATGCTGGACTAGATGAACCAATAGTCTGACCCAGCAGGGCTCTTCTGATGTTCTTAGGATGCTGGACTAGATGGACTCCTGGTCTGACCCAGCAGGGCTCTTCTGATGTTCTTAGAATGCTGGACTAGATGAACCAATAGTCTGACCCAGCAGGGCTCTTCTGATGTTCTTAGGATGCTGGACTAGATGGACCCCTGGTCTGACCCAGCAGGGCTCTTCTGATGTTCTCAGGAGGCTGGACTGGATGGACCCCTGGTCTGACCCAGCAGGGCTCTTCTGATGATCTGAGGATGCTGGACTAGATGGACCCCTGGTCTGACCCAGCAGGGCTCTTCTGATGTTCTTAGGATGCTGGACTAGATGGACCTCTGGTCTGATCAAGCAGGGCTCTTCTGATGTTCTTAGGATGCTGGACTAGATGGACCACGTCTGATCCAGCCGGGCTCTTCTTATATTTTTATACTATGTATGCATCCTGCCATTGATTCTGGAAAGCAATCTTCTGCTGTTATGCTCAATTACCAATAAGAACCAAGCAGTTTCTATATGCTTAAACACCCATTTCCCTCCACCCACACGCCGTGGAAAGAAAAACAGGAATGGCATCTTATCCTATAAAATTTCTCTCCTCTGAATGGCTTTCAGTTGTTTATAGTCTCTTATTGTTACCACTGCCTGCAGGAGAAACCAAGGTCTGGTATTTTTCTATCATCAATGTCAGATCAATTTCAAATCACAGAACAAGAAAAGTGGTGAATATAAACAACCGGAATGCGCCGTACGAGGCTGTTTGTGTTTTATTCGACAAACGAAAGCCCATTCGCAAAGCAATTCGGCTAAACGTAAGCCGTGAATGCTCTTGGGCAAACAGGCGTTCGGGAACGAAGGTCAACAGCGCCGGCAAACTTTTCAATCAATGCCCTCCCCGAGCCACGCAACTTACTGGAGGAAACCAAATCTGTCGGTGACTTTGTAGAGAAGGTAGTCGGCGTCTTCCCAAGGTTCAATCTGCGTGCCTTCTCGTCCCTGCGACAAAAACGGGACGGAAGAAAAAGAGACAAATTAATGAACTTGCGCCTTGGGTATGTCAAGGCAGCCTTAAATTTCACAACTGGAAGCTGATCTGTCATTCGCACGGAATGTCTTAAGCACAGTCCAGAGAATTGCAAAGCTGATCCATTTTTTCTGTTTTACAATTTCAGTAAGGTCCGGAGAATCGCCAAGCAACGTGATCTTTTGTGTACTACAGCGGGGGTCGTCAACCTCTGGTCCGCGGCCCAGTACCGGTCCGTGAAGGCCTCGGTAGCGGGCCGCCAGTGGCCACACCTGCCTCTCCCACCCCACCCCCCCCGCTACAGCAAGAAACTCACCAGGCTGTGAGAGAAGCAGCTGACAAATCAGCGGCAGCTCCGCGTATGCACGTTTTCACCACCAGGGGGCACTAACGCGCATGCCCAGTGCCCGGGCCACCGGCTCTTCCCCACCCCTGGAGGCGGTCCCCGACCATCAAAAGGTTGGGGACCGCTGTTCTAAAGTTTAACAAGGGTCGAGAATGGCCAAGCTGAGTCATCTTTTGTGTTCTACAATTTAAATAAGGTCCAGAGAATCGCCAAGCTGAGCCATCTTTTGTGTTCTACAACTTAAGTACAGTCCAGAGTGGGCTTACTCATCAAGGGTTTTGTGAAACTCTGGGGTTTCTTGACAGCCCTGGAAGGGATTCCCGAATAGGTAGGAGTTAATTAATG
Source organism: Paroedura picta (assembly GCF_049243985.1). NCBI lineage: Eukaryota > Metazoa > Chordata > Lepidosauria > Squamata > Gekkonidae > Paroedura > Paroedura picta. Next base: position 121,149,985 of record NC_135373.1, on the reverse strand, counting down.
TTTAATACATTTTTAAATTAATTAAGCATGTATTTATTGATGTTCATTTATTTGTATTTGTTAACCACCACTCTCGGACCCAGCCGGCTCGTGAAGGTTTACATAAACAAATCTAAAACCCCGCATAAAACAGCACACACTTATTTATGGGTTGATATGACCATATATGATCATGTCAAGCCCCCAGCCCCTCCCAAAATGTCCAAGGATGAGCCTGATGGGTGTGGAAGGGGAACAGGCCACAGGCAGGTAGGTGTGTCCACAGCTATGCTTCCTAACTGTATTCTGCACGATCGCACCACTTCTGGGGTTTCTTGAAGCCTCAAGAATGTTTCAGGGGCTTCTCAATTGAAAGAAAAGTTGAGAAAGGCTGATCCCGAGTCACCAAGGTGAGACAACATTTGTACTCTACAATTTAAGTACGTCTAGAGAATCACCAATCTAAGTCATCATTCCTGCTCCGAAACTTAGGTACAGTCCAGAGAGTCACCAAGAATAGGATCCATGGGCTGCCAGCTCCGGTAGAGAAGTATCTGGAGATTTGGGGAGTTGGTCCTAAGGAGGATGGGGTTTGGGAAGAAGAGGAATTTCATTGGGGAATAATGCCACTGAGTCTACCTTCAAAGTAGCCGTTTCCTTCAGCTGAACGGATCTGTGTTGCCTGGAGATCAGCTATAACAGCACATCTTCAGCTGCCACCTGGAGGTTAGCAACCTTATCAATTGGTCAATCAGCCTGTCTCACACTAGGCTCCCTCTCTTATGTTCTTAAGTGGGTCTCCCCTGGGGAGAATTGTCGGTATAAAGGAAGAAAATATATCCTTTCCATGTTGGTTTTGATCCCCTTCAAAACAATCCCTTTGCACAGAATTTGCTGTTTTGCCACTGCCGTTGCACAGAACTTACTCGGTCATACTTGCCGACGATTTCTGCTCTTTCGTGGGCGAGTTTGATAGCAGAATCCCGCTCAGCATCTGTACCTGGGAAAAGATAAGCCAAGTACATATTAGGACTGCTGGAAAGGAAGAAAACAGAAGTTTCCTTTGGAGCAAACAGTGTCTTTGAGCAATTAATGCCGTTTCATGAAGCCAACATCTCAGGGGCAAGAAGAAGAACAGCAGCAAAAGTTATCAACAGTAGCACCTTCGAGACCAACAAAACTTGTGGCAGGGTATGAGACTTTCGTCAGTCACTGATATCTTCTTCATATACAGTAGTGATTCGTGAGAACTCGTGACTGGCCACAAACGTGGCTAGTCTTTAAGGTGCTACTTCATTTGTTGGTTTGTTTAATTTGTACAACCCTGCAAAGCAGGCTCAGGGCGGTTAGCCTCATGGAATTCATATATGCAACGTTTAAACCCTTGCAATTATAAATTATAAAGTGATGCAGAAGGCCAGCAGTAGTTAAAACTCTAAGAGGGGAGTGAGGGCTCTGATGGTGGGGAAGCAGAGAGGAGGGAGGCCCAGTCTGGTGCCTCATTTGCTCGTTTTGGTAACAAACAGAAGCCTGGCGGAAGAGGGCCGTCTTCTGGAAGGGCCTGGATCTCAGCTGGCAACTCGTTCCACCAGGTTGGGGCCACGGAGAGAGGGAGGGAGGGAGGGAGGGAGGGAGGGAGGGAGGGAGGGAGGGAAGGAAGGAAGGAAGGAAGGAAGGAAGGAAGGAAGGAAGGAAGGAAGGAAGGAAGGAAGGAAGGAAGGAAGGAAGGAAGGAAGGAAGGAAGGAGAGCATGCACTCTGTTCTTTGGATCAGGTCCTCTCCTGTTTTCTCATGGGTTCACCTTCCCATTAAGTTATCCTTCAAATTATGGGAAAGGAGGGTCCACTTAAACATTAGTAAGCATTTTCTGACTGTGGGGGCTGTTCATAGATGGAAAATGCTTCCTCAGAGCGTGGTGGAGTCTTTTTCTTCTTTAAAAAGAGATTGGATGACTGATAAGGGTTGTGAGTGTCCTGCACAGTGCAGGGGATTGGACTAGATGACCCTTGATGTCCCTTCCAACTCTACTATTCTATGATTCTATGATTCTACCTGTCAGAGTGTGTGTTTTTAAGTCCCTGAGAAGGTGAGGGTGGTGGACTCTATTGCCCTTGGCGATCTCTTCCAGCTCTCTGTAATTCTGGTTCTGAGTAACTATCCGAAAACCGCAGTCCTTATCGAAACACGATTCCTCCTGGAAATCGCAAAGCTAACCAGAACAGCCACACAGGTGGTGGTGAAGATCTGAAGGCTTCTGCAGTGTTCAAGAAAAAGGACATTCAAATGAATACCGAGAATGCAGCTGGAGGAGGAGGAAAAAAACACAGGCCCTGTGGGGAAACCGCAGCAGGGACGCAAAACTGTAGGAGCGATGGCTTGACTCATCAGGAAACCAGATGCAGCGGGGAGAAAGGAGATGCAGAGGGATTAGGAACCGTTTGTGCCCTAAGGCTGGACTGGGATCTCTAACAGATGCAATGAAGGAGAGAGATGAGAATGTGAGAGGTGAACATTATTACGTACTGGAGGCAAAGCCCGTTGCACCCAGGAATACAAGGGTGCTAGCACACACACCTGCACTGTGACCGTCCAGGGTTCTGGCCCCGCTCCCACCCCCCCGCTCCCCGCTCGATCTTGAGATCCAGGGTGGTGAAGTGGGTTAAAGATTAGCAGACTCTAATCTCAAGAGCTGGGCTTGATTCCTGGCTCCTCCACCTGCAGCCAGCTGGGATGCCAACTTCCAGGTGGGGGCCCTGGAAACCTTCAGGAAGATAAAAGAAAGACAGGATGAAAAAGAAAGAGCCAGAGAAAGGAAGAGGGGGAGGGAAGGGAAGAGGGAAGGATAGCATCAGTTCTCCTGGAGAAAACAGCTGTTTTGGAGGGGCACTGGCCGTCCTACCCCCACCCCCATACAACAGTATCGATACAGGTCACCTCTGTCCCTACATTCCCATCAAACCCCACATCTTCTCCCCCCCCCCCACAAATCTTCCAAAGACTTCGCCTTGCAGGGAAGGCCATGGGGGAGCTGCCTCTTTCATGCCCCTTCCTCCACATCTCCCAAAAGCCAGGCTGCATGGAGAAGGCCACCCCACATTTCTCATAGGACAGGCTGGTTGGGGAAGGCTACTGGATCCCGCCGGCCCCTCTGAGAAGAGGGAGTGTGGGGGAAAGCAAAGAGCACTCTGATGCCAGCTGCAGGGCCATGGGGAGCTGTTGTGAGCCCAAGTCCTGTCAGAGAGGACTCCTCGGAGGAAAAGCCTTGCAAAGAACTCCCAGCTTCCCCTAAGTCTTAGCTGGAAGAGAACTCAGGCAATCAGATAGGGAGTGAGTTGTCTACACACAAGTTGAATGGACTGGCCCTCCCTGGCAGAACTAATTGGCCCTCATTGGCAAAGTGCTCTCTCACAATTGGCAGCACACCGCCAGGGACGGCCAATCAGGTAGGGAGTGAGTTGTCTGTACGTAGCCCTCAACTTTACAATGTTAGTGACTATTGATCACATGGCTTGTGTAGTGTAGACAGCAGATCCGAAGATTGTCTGGCAGCCAGGCAAGGGACATCTGGAGGTGGTTTGCCATTGCCTCTGTGTCACAACCCCTGGGGTTCCTCGGAAGCATTGCTACCCAATTCTTTGGCAACCTCCCATCCAAATATTAGTCAGGGTCAGCCCTGCTTAGCGGCCAAGATCCGATGGAATGGAGCTTGCCTGGGCCATCCAAGTCAGTGCAGTGGGGTTAACAACTGGCCGCCCCAAGACTAATCCTGCCCACCCCTTAAGGGAAGCCACTTACGCCTGGCCCCTACCCCCACCCCCGATTTGCCAACCTAGAGGTAAAAGAATGGTCAACAGGACTTACTTGAGAACCAGGAGGCAAAAGAAACCCAATTTTAAGGGTACAATAATGGCATATCTCAACATATAATGTAATCATAGAATCATAGAGTTGGAAGGGGCCACACAGGCCATCTAGTCCAACCCCCTGCTCAACGCAGGATTAGCCCTAAGCATCCTAAAGCATCCAAGAAAAGTGTGTATCCAGCCTTTGCTTGAAGACTGCCAGTGAGGGGGAGCTCACCACCTCCTTAGGCAGCCTATTCCACTGCTGAACTACTCTGACTGTGAAAAACATTTTCCTGATATCTAGCCTATATCGTTGTACTTGTAGTTTAAACCCATTACTGCGTGTCCTCTCCTCTGCAGCCAACAGAAACAGCATCCTGCCCTCCTCCAAGTGACAACCTTTCAAATACTTAAAGAGGGCTATCATGTCCCCTCTCAACCTCCTTTTCTCCAGGCTGAACATTCCCAAGTCCCTCAACCTATCTTCATAGGGCTTGGTCCCTTGGCCCCAGATCATCTTCGTCGTGTTATCAAATACAGGAAAATACATGTATTTATGTCAAATAACAGCCTCACGTCAGAATAAAAGCATGCAATTATGTCAACTATAGACCTGATGTGACCCCGGGCGACCCAAACGGCAGCTGGTTATCTGCATGACCCAAGATCTTGAAATGCGGAGTCAAAGGCCTTCATTGTAACTTACTACAACGTCTGCACTCACAAATGCATTTCTTCACAGCTTTGGCTAGCAAAGCCTATGTACGGCAGGTCACGAGGGTGTTGCGTCCCTGAAAGAAAAGCTGTTGAATCGCAGTTGACCAAGGATTGTATGCAATACCAGCTCGGTTTGGACGAGCAAAGTTTGAGTCCCACGGCCCCTTTAAGAGCTTGAAGAAGACTTTGTTGGTCTTAAAAGGTGCCACTGCAGTCAAACTTCATTCTGCTGCTTCGGACCAACATGCCAACCTGCCTGAATCGATCAACGCCAGTGCAAAGGTAAAGACAGCAAACAGAGAACTTCCCGCAAGGGTGGGCGTCAAACAGGCTTAGCTCTGCCATCGATTTCCCATCTTCTCTGGGGGAAGGGTTTTCAAACCACTTCTGACCAACATGTCCTGCAAGCCCCGTCATAAGACTAGGCACCGTGGACTCTCTGACTTTTAGTTAGCGCTCAAAACAATCCCACAAGAGAAGCTGCCAGGCATCCCCATGCTGACACCCTCTCACTTCCCAGGACGTGCACAAAACTTCACGAGGAGCCGGCTCATTTTATCCACGCAACAACCTTGCAAGGTAGAAGAATAGGTCAGCAGTGGAATAGGCTGCCTAAGGAGGTGGTGAGCTCCCCCTCACTGGCAGTCTTCAAGCAAAGGTTGGATACACATTTGTCTTGGATGCTTTAGGATGCTTAGGGCTGATCCTGCGTTGAGCAGGGGGTTGGACTAGATGGCCTGTGTGGCCCCTTCCAACTCTATGATTCTATGAATATCAGACCAAGGGCTAGTGATTAGCCCACAGCTACCCAACGAACTGCGTGGTGATTTGAACCGATGCCCCAATCCAACGCTACTCAACTGCAAGGGCTATCCGTTTCCCAAAACATCCCGAAATTTAAATACACACGCCAATTTCTCTGCTGTCATCTTTATTCACTTCACTTGTACTCCCCAACCTCTCTTCTCAATGGGTCCCCGCTTGCATTGTTCTCCTCTCCTCCATACTATCCTCACCACAACCCTGTGAGAGGCGCTAGGATGATGGTGTGTGACTGCTCCAGGTCACGCAGAAAGCTTCCACGGCAGAATGGGGACTCAAACCTGGTACTTCCAGGGCCTAGCTTCAACCACTACGTTTCCACGTCTATCGATGCTACACCCTATCGATGCTCCATCTATTTGTAAAAGTGTCGGGCGATCTTCTAGCTTCAGGTCTATCAAATGAGCAACCTCATTTGAGGAGTTGGAGTGTACGCTACTCCCCTATCCTTTCCTCTTCACCTCTTTGATAATTGGGGGAGGGATGGGATTTTTAGCTGTCATGTTAGTAAAGGTAAAGGTAAAGGTATCCCCTGTGCAAGCACTGGGTCATGTCTGACCCTTGGGGTGATGCCCTCTAGCGTTTTCATGGCAGACTCAATACGGGGTGGTTGGCCAGTGCCTTCCCCAGTCATGACCGTTTACCCCCCAGCAAGCTGGGTCCTCATTTTACCGACTTCGGAAGGATGGAAGGCTGAGTCAATCTTGAGCCGGCTGCTGGGATCGAACTCCCAGCCTCATGGGCAGACAGCTTCAGACAGCATTTCTGCTGCCTTACCACTCTGCGCCACAAGAGGCTCCATGTTAGTAGATTGATGTTTTAATGGGAATTTGAATGGGGTTAGTTGTTGTGACCCGCCTCGAGCCTGTTGGGAGAGGTGGGAAATAAATCTAATAATAATAATAATAATAATAATAATAATAATAATAATAATAATAATAATAATAATAATAATAATAATAATAATAATAATAAACCTTTGAACGAAACTAGATTTAATCACTGCCTGGTCAAACGCGCCTCTCGTTCATAGCGATTGAAGTGCCAGAAATGGCCTCTCCCACATGGAGCTAGTACATTTTACTGAAGTGGCCATGCTGCCAAGTTCAGAGAGCAGAGCATTTCCCATTGCCGCTCGGCTCCCGTTCCCGTTGCACACGTCGTGCTGCTGCACAGTGTGAAATCTCCGGGTAAGAACTATTTATCGAAACTCAAAAACCGTGCAGACTTTTTATCCCCACGCGAAGCTCGCTAGCGTCGTCTCAGCTGACGAGACCATGCTATGGAAGGAGCCGGCTGGAGAGAATTCACATTAGCAGTGGAGCTGAAAACAGCAGAGCAGGAAAAACAGGGCTGGCCAGGTGTTTTCGAGTGGAAGAGTTTGGGGAATTTTTTGAGAGTCAGTTTTGGCGGGGGGTGGAGATAAATAGATCAGAAGGTTTGCCTTTGGTGGACACGAGAAAATACTTGGAAAAGAGATTGAACGTAGGTCTCAGAACAAATGATAGTTAAACTACAACGATCTAGGCTAGATATCAGGAAGAAAATTTTCACAGTCAGAGTAGTTCAACAGTGGAATAGGCTGCCTAAGGAGGTGGTGAGCTCCCCCTCACTGGCAGTCTTCAAGCAAAGGTTGGATGCACACTTTTCTTGGATGCTTTAGGATGCTTAGGGCTGATCCTGCATTGAGCAGGGGGTTGGACTAGATGGCCTGTATGGCTCCTTCCAACTCTATGATTCTATGATTCTATAGTTTGTCATGTCACAGGAAATTATGCCAGATTTTTGGGGGGTTACAACCCACTTTTCTCTCCAATATCCATTTCCTGAATTTAAACTCTACCTTTCGTCCCAATAGTTATTGAAATTGATGAGCCGTGGGTTTAGAACAGATAAAAGGAATTCCTTCACCCAAAAAGCCATTCACGTGTGGAATTCACAGCCACAAGAAGGGGTGGTGACTTGGAGAATCTGCGGAGAAGATGTCCATCAGTGGCTATTCACGACAAAGTATAGAAAGAACTCTGGGGAATGGTAGAGGACAGGAAGGCCTGGAGGATCACTGTCCATGGGGTCGCTATGGGTCGGACACGACTTCGCACCTAACAACAACAACAATAGAAAGCAGCGATGCTGTGTATTCTTGGTGCTTGGGGAGCAATAGAAGGGAATCTGACCTTCTGGTTCGGCTGATGGACCTCGTGACCGCACCTGGGTTTGAGCCCACAGTGTGCCACGGGGTGTGCTGGAGTGGATGGGCCATTGGCCTGCTCCAACATGATTTCTCTTATGTTCTTACGTTGTTTCTTGTAGACCTCCTGATAGCACCTGGGCGACACTGAGTGTTGGACTGCATGGGCCATTGGCCTGATCCAACATGGCTTCTCTTATGTTCTTATAGTGCTGCTGGTGGGCCTCCAGAGGGCACCTGGGTTTTGGCCCCTGTGTGTTGGACTGCATGGGTCATTGGCCTGATCCAACATGGCTTCTCTTATGTTCTTAAGGCCCCACTGGTGGACCTCCTGATGGCACCTTGGTGACAGAGTGTTGGGCTGGATGGGCTGCGGTCCCGATCCACCACAGTTTCTCTTATGTTCAGATGCTCTTAGAAATAATGGCCTGGCAACTGGAAATAAAACTTCATCTTCCACAGCTGTCCCATAATTTTTTTTCTCCTTCACCATAAAAAAAAATAACTCCAGGATCAAGACTTACTTATTTACAAAATGAATTAGACTAATTCTCATCTTTAAGTACTCCAAAAGGGATGCACAACATAAATCATCATCAACATAATCAATTAAAGCAAATCAGGAAGCCAGGCTAAAACGTTAGCCATTACTCAAGACATAAATCTAAAACCAATTTCCAAGCCGGAGCAATAAGTAATAAGATCCCAAAATGAGAATGCGTCTCCCTTAATAAAAGGATCTTTATTGGATGGCAAAGCTCCCAGGAGGGATGCGGGTGGCTTTCGGCAAATATCCCAAAGCGGAGGCACCCCCCTGAAACTCGATTTAAAAAGGAGAGGCCAGCGGCCCAGTGGTAAATCATCCGCTTGGAATGCAGAAGGCTCCAGGTTCAATCTCAGGCATCTCCAGTTAAAAGGATCAGGCCGTAGAATCGGAAAGGACCTCCAGAGTCAGAATGCAGGAGTGGAGAAAATCATGCTGCAATCGTCTTGCATCACCTCTTACTAGAAGAACTACAAAACATCCAGCTAGTAGGAAGAGAAGTCACTGCAGGGTTGGCTGATTTTGGGAGCGCCCATACCATGACATCTACCATGACATCCTTTGCTGTGGCAAAGGATCAAATCAGAGATCGATTTGCACCACATGCATAGGGACGTCTTAAGCCAGGTTAAAGGTAAAGGTATCCCCTGTGTAAGCACCGAGTCGTGTCTGACCCTTGGGGTGACGCCCTCTAGCATTTTCATGGCAGACTCAAAACGGGGTGGTTTGCCAGTGCCTTCCCCAGTCATTACCGTTTACCCCCCAGCAAGCTGGGTACTCATTTTACCGACCTCGGAAGGATGGAAGGCTGAGTCAACCTTGAGCCGGCTGCTGGGATTGAACTCCCAGCCTCATGGGCAGACACCTTCAGACAGCATGTCTGCTGCCTTACCACTCTGCGCCACAAGAGGCTCTTCTTAAGCCAGGAGTAGCCTTTTATAGAATTTGTCGTCATACTCTTGCACTATGGCAGGGGTAGTCAACCTGTGGTCCTCCAGATGTTCATGGACTACAATTCCCATGAGCCCCTACCAGCAAATGCTGGCAGGGGCTCATGGAAATTGTAGTCCATGAACATCTGGTGGACCACAGGTTGACTATCCCTGCTCTATGGTATTCTGGTTAAGAACCATATATACCCGATTCTCTGTTAAGCGATTGCTCTTCCATTTGAAGTTTCCAGTAGAGAAAAAATTTGAGATCGACGCCCCTTGATAAATCCATGCAGCGAAACACGTTGAGATCTATTTAGAATTCTGAATGTTTAAGGAATCAACGGAAGCTGGCAGACTCCCTGGAAGTCTGTTTAGCATACTGAAATATTTGATGCACCATATTGGAATCCCGGGCCCCCTAAAGCTTGCTTCCCACCCACACCATGGCATCTAGCTGTGGCGAAGGACCGAGTCAATTTGCACCGCTTGCATAGCGCACAGGTTCCCAACATTTTGGAATCTGCAAGCACCTGTGGGATTCTGACCCAAGGTGGCGCCACCATCTCTCCCACCCCCACCCACCCCCACCAAATATTTCCGTTCCGGCATTGGCGGCTAGACTTGATTTTTATTTCACTCAACAGAAGTCATGAGCAGACATGCCAAATCAGTCCGTGCTCGATTTAGGACACCGGACAGAGTTGCCAACCTCCAGGCCGGGGCTGGGGCTCTCTTATTTTTCAACTGATCTGGCCGCAGACATGAGTTCCCCTGGCTACTTTGGAAGGTGAGCTTCGCGGCATTACATCTCACTTATTATTATTATTATTATTATTATTATTATTATTATTATTATTATTATTATTATTAGATTTATTCCCCGCCACTCCCCTGCGGCTCGTGGCGGGCTACAACATCTTAAAACCCCATTAAAAATCAATTGAAACAATAATTACAGTTTGACATTATTTGTTGTTGTTGTTATGTGCGAAGTCGTGTCCGACCCATCGCGACCCCATGGACAATGATCCTCCAGGCCTTCCTGTCCTCTACCATTCCCCGGAGTCCATTTAAGTTTGCACCTACTGCTTCAGTGACTCCATCCATCCACCTCATTCTCTGTCGTCCCCTTCTTCTTTTGCCCTCGATCTCTCCCAGCATTAGGCTCTTCTCCAGGGAGTCCTTCCTTCTCATGAGGTGGCCAAAATATTTGAGTTTCATCTTCAGGATCTGGCCTTCTAAAGAGCAGTCAGGGTTGATCTCTTCTAGGACTGACCGGTTTGTTCGCCTTGCAGTCCAAGGGACTCGCAAGAGTCTTCTCCAGCACCAGAGTTCAAAAGCCTCAATTCTTTGACGCTCGGCCTTCCTTATGGTCCAACTTTCGCAGCCATACATTGCAACTGGGAAGACCATAGCCTTGACTAAACGCACTTTTGTTGGCAGGGTAATGTCTCTGCTTTTTAGGATGCTGTCTAGATTTGCCATAGCTTTCCTCCCCAGGAGCAAGCGTCTTTTAATTTCTTTGCTGCAGTCCCCATCTGCAGTGATCTTGGAGCCCAGGAAAATAAAATCTGTCACTATCTCCATTTCTTCCCCTTCTATTTGCCAGGAATTGAGAGGGCCGGATGCCATGATCTTTGTTTTCTTGATGTTGAGTTTCAAGCCAACTTTTGCACTCTCCTCCTTCACCCGCATCAACAGGCTCTTTAGTTCCTCTTCACTTTCTGCCATTAGAGTGGTATCATCTGCATATCTGAGGTTGTTGATATTTCTCCCTGCAATCTTGATCCCAATTTGTGACTCCTCTAATCCCGCATTTCTCATGATGTGCTCTGCATACAAGTTAAATAGGCAAGGCGACAGTATACAGCCTTGCCGAACTCCTTTCTCAATTTTGAACCAGTCAGTGATTCCATGTTCAGTTCTCACTGTTGCTTCTTGACCTGCATATAAATTTCTCAAGAGACAAATAAGATGCTCTGGTATTCCCATCTCTTTAAGAACTTGCCACAATTTGTTGTGCTCCACACAATCAAAGGCTTTAGCATAGTCAATGAAGCAGAAGTAGACGTTCTTCTGGTACTCCCTAGCTTTTTCCATGATCCAGCGTATGTTGGCAATTTGATCTCTAGTTCCTCTGCCTCTTCGAAATCCTGCCTGTACTTCTGGAAGTTCTCGGTCCACATATTGCTGGAGCCTAGCTTGTAGGATTTTGAGCATAACTTTGCTAGCATGAGAAATTAGTGCAATTGTGCGGTAGTTTGAACATTCTTTGGCATTGCCCTTCTTTGGGATTGGAATGTAAACTGACCTTTTCCAATCCTGTGGCCATTGTTGAGTTTTCCAAATTTGCTGGCATATTGAGTGTAGCACTTTTACTGCATCGTCCTTTAAGATTTTGAATAGTTCAACTGGAATGCTGTCACTACCACTAGCTTTATTGTTGCTCAGACTTCCTAAGGCCCATTTGACTTCACATTCCAGGATGTCTGGCTCCAGGTCAGTAACTACCCCATTGTGGTCATCAGGGATGTTAAGCTCGCTCTTGTATAGTTCTTCTGTATAATTTTGCCACCTTTGTTTGATCTCTTCTGCTTCTGTGAGGTCCCTACCATTTTGGTCCCTTATCATACCCATCTTTGCATGAAACGTTCTCTTCATATCTCCAATTTTCTTGAAAAGATCTCTGGTCCTCCCCATTCTATTGTTTTCTTCTATTTGCTTGCACTGTTCATTTAAGAAGGCATTCTTATCTCTTCTAGCTTTTCTCTGGAATTCTGCATTCAATTGGGTGTATTTTTCTCTTTCTCCCTTGCCTTTCACTTCCCTTCTCTCCTTAGCTATTTGTAAAGCTTCCTCAGACAGCCATTTTGATTTCTTGCATTTCTTTTTCTTTGGGATGGTTTTAGTTGCTACCTCTTGTACAATGTTGCGAACCTCCGTCCATAGTTCTTCAGGCACTCTGTCTATCAGATCTAATTCCTTAAATCTATTTGTCACCTCCACTGTGTATTCGTCGGGGATATGATTTAGTTCATACCTGAGTGGCCTAGTGCTTTTCCCTACTTTCTTCAATTTAAGCCTAAATTTTGCAACAAGAAGCTCATGATCTGAACCACAATCAGCTCCTGGTCTTGTTTTTATTGACTGGATAGAACTTTTCCATCTTTGGCTGCAGAGCACATAGTCAATCTGATTTCTGTGTTGACCGTCTGGTGATGTCCATGTGTAGAGTCGTCTCTTGGGTTGCTGGAAAAGAGTGTTTGCTATGACCATTGTATTCTCTTGACAAAATTCTACCAGCCTGTGCCCTGCTTCATTTTGTACTCCAAGGCCAAACTTGCCTGTTATCCCGGTTATCTTTTGGCTTCCTACTTTAGCATTCCAATCCCCCATGATGATAAGCACATCGTTTTTGGGTGTTGCTTCTAGAAGGTGTTGTAGGGCTTCATAGAACTGATCAACTTCATCCTCTTCAGCAGCAGTGGTTGGGGCGTAGACCTGGATCACTGTGATGTTGAATGGTTTGCCTTGGATTCGAACTGAGATCATTCTGTCATTTTGGGGATTGTATCCCAATACTGCTTTTCCTACTCTCTTATTGATTATGAAGGCTACTCCATTTCTTCTGCGAGATTCTTGTCCACAGTAGTATACCTGATGGTCATCTGAATTAAATTCACCCATTCCTGTCCATTTTAGTTAACTGATTCCTAAAATGTCGATGTTCAGTCTTCTCATTTCTTGTTTAACCACGTCCAGCTTGCCTTGATTCATGGATCTGACGTTCCAGGTTCCTATGGAATAAAAATCTTTACAGCATCGGACTGTCTTTTCACCACCAGTTACTTCCACAACTGAGCGTCCTTTCGGCTTTGGCCCGGCCGCTTCATTCATTCTGGCGCTACTCGTACTAGCCGTCTGCTCATCCCCAGTAGCATATTGGACACCTTCCGACCTGAGGGGCTCATCTTCCAGCGTCATATCGTTATGCCTATTGGAACTGTCCATAGAGTTTTCATGGCAAAGATACTGGAGTGGTTTGCCATTTCCTTCTCCAGTGGATCACCTTTTGTCAGAGCTCTCAGCTATGACCTGTCCGTCTTGGGTGGCCCTGCACGGCATAGCTCATAGCTTCACTGAACTACGCAAGCCCCCTTGCCACAACAAGGCAGCGATCCTTGAAGGGGGTTGACATTATTAGCTAACTAACTAACTAACTAAGACGGCAAGATCGGCTAATCAACTTCCCCCTCCTACTACAGGCAGGTGGAGAGGGGATACTGATGGTTCCTAATTCTAGATCCCAATCTAGATCACTGAAGTCCCTCTCATCGTTAAGCCCGACCCTCCTCAGACCCCGCCCCCCCACAATCTCCAGGGATTTCCCACCCTGGAGGTGGCAACCTACCAATGGAAAAAATTCCCAATTCCAGTTTTCTAAAACCCCCCAAATCTCTAGTATCGGAAACGTGGCTCTTTGTCCGTTCGAAATATACACCTTCCAATACAAAGTCTCATGCGCGGCTTTGTTATTTCCCTCCAAGAGTCCCCCCCTGTGGGAAGAGAAACCCTCTTTTCGATCCCACATTATCCTTCTCCATTCCTCCATGTCTCCGCTCCTCACTCTCCATCATTTCTTTGAGCGGCCGTCTTTGTTGCAGAGTTCTTTCTTTATACCCATAAGCTCAGCAGCGCCGGGAATGCTTCGGCTAGGTGTGCAAAGGGCTCAAAGCGAGCGCTGCTGCTGAAATAATAATGCCTCTCTGCCAGAGAAAGGAGGCCGGGGTTAAGACTCAATGTGCTCCCCTTTTGTAACTACATATCCTCCCATGCGGCGAAACTAAGATTGATTTACTTCTTTTAAATCAAGCGGAACATGAACCCGGTTATCACCGGCATATGCCTTTCTTGCGGCGCATTCCTCTGTGCACGGAGTTGCTCTCAGAGATCCCTCTGCTTCCCCTCTCCCCCTTCTCTCTTCTGCTAGACGCCGACAAACTCTCTGTTCGCGGGTTAAGAGGACAGCAGGGCGAACGGACACGGTTATTTTGCGTATGATGCTTAAGGGAGGGGCGAGATGCGCTTACAAACCCATCTCTCCATTCGAAAAGCAAACTACTGTATTGCATGGTCCCAACTTGGTCTCACTGAAACAAAGCCAATAAACCAGTACTTTTCCATAAGAAGAGCCCTGCTAGATCAGACCAGGGGTCCATCTAGTCCAGCCTCCTAAGAACATCAGAAGAGCTCTGCTGGATCAGAACAGGGGTCCATCTAGTCCAGCCTCCTAAGAACATCAGAAGAGCCCTGCTGGATCAGACCAGGGGTCCATCTAGTCCAGCATCCTAAGAACATAAGAAGAGCCCTGCAGGATCAGACCAGAGGTCCATCTAGTCCAGCCTCCTAAGAACATCGGAAGAGCCCTGCTGGTTCAGACCAGTGGTCCATCTAGTCCAGCATCCTAAGAACATCAGAAGAGCCCTGCTGGGTCAGACCAGGGGTCCATCTAGTCCAGCATCCTAAGGACATCAGAAGAGCCCTGCTGGATCAGACCAGAGGTCCATCTAGTCCAGCCTCCTAAGAGCATCAGAAGAGCCCTGCTGGATCAGACCAGGGGTCCATCTAGTCCAGCATCACAAGAACATAAGAACACAGGTAGATCAGAACAGTGATCTATCTGGTCCAGCATTCTGTCTCACACAGTGGCCTCTGGAAGGCAAACAATAGGACATAGAGACCAAGGCCTTCCCCCAATGTTGCCTCTTGGCTCTGGGATTCAAAGGTTGACTGTCTCTGAACATGTGGGTCCCCTATAGTTATCATGGCTAGTAGACATTGATGGGCCAATCTATGAATCCCTCTAAACCCACTGGAAAGCTGTTTATTCTTGTGGCTATCACAATATCTCTGGCAGTGAATCTGACATTTTAATCCCCCACTGGGTTGCTGTTTGTGTGTCTTAAATCTGTTGTGCCTAAATCTCATTTGATGCCCTGAAGTCCTCACTTCAGGGAGGAGGGAGGAAAAGCTCTCTTTGGCAATTCTCTCTCTATCCAGTGCCTAATTTTATAAACCACTGCCATGGCTTCCCCTTAGTCATCTATTTTCTAAATGGAAAAGCTCCAGACTTTTCAGCCTTGCCTCAAAGCCTTTCCTTTCCAATTTGTGTGGGTTTCCTGTTTATTCCAGTCCCAACGTCAGAGGGTGCTGATTCTGACCTTGGTAGCCCTGACTGCTCCAGTTCAAAGTACGTAGAAGACCACCCTCTACCAATATCGATGGGTGAGGTCTTCCTCTGGGAACCTGAGCCCCGGCCCCTCCACAAAATGTGCTCTCCATAACAGTCATCACATCCTTCAAAGGTTTGGAGCCGTGTACGTGGATTCCATGCATGTTTGGGATCTCTGTTGATCCCACATGCTTGTGCACCCTTCTCTTGTGAGCTCATAGGTCTTCCCACTGCCCAGGGGTGATGGTACTGCTTTACTCTGCTCTGGTTCAGCCTCACTTGGAGTCCTGTGTTCAGTTTTGGGCACCCCAGTTGAAGAGGGATGTAGACAAACTGGAGCGTGTCCAGAGGAGGGCGACAAAGAGGGTGAGGGGTTTGGAGACCAAGACGTATGAAGAAAGGTTGGGGGAGCTTGGTCTGTTCAGCCTGGAGAGGAGACGACTGAGAGGGGATCTGAGAACCATCTTCAAGTATTTAAAAGGGTGCCATATAGAGGATGGAGCAGAGTTGTTCTCTCTTGCCCCAGAGGGACGGCCCAGAACCAACGGGATGAAATTAATGCAAAAGAAATTCAGTCTAAACATCCGGAAGAAGTTCCTGACAGTCAGAGCAGTTTCTCAGTGGAACAGGCTTCCTCGGGAGGTGGTGGGTTCTCCTTCTTTGTAAGTTTTTAATCAGAGGATGGATAGCCATCTGACGGAGGTTCTGTGAAGGTTCAAGGGGGTGGCAGGTTACAGTGGAGGGTCAGCAAGCAAGAGTGTGTTGGCATCAGTGAGTCTCCCCCCCCCACCAGAGAGCTGAGGCCCTGGCCAGCTCCCCCCCACAAGAGCATGCTGATGGTGGTCCTGACTAAAGACAAGCAGACTGCATGACCAAACTTTTGCCCTAGACACGAGGGAACCTCCACTTAATTAGAATCTGATACATGGAAACGGTCGTGCAGGTAATACACCAAATCGTTTATAAGCACATTGCAAAACTGGTAGAAGGTAAAGGTGTCCCCTGTGCAAGCACAAGGTCAAGTCTGACCCTTGGGGTGACGCCCTCTAGCGTTTTCATGGCAGATTCAATACGGGGTGGTTTCCCAGGGCCTTCCCCAGTCATTACCGTTTACCCCCCAGCAAGCTGGGTACTCATTTTACCGACCTCAGAAGGATGGAAGGCTGAGTCAACCCTGAGCCGGCTGCTGGGATTGAACTCCCAGCCTCATGGGCAGAGCTTCAGACTGCATGTCTGCTGCCTTACCACTCTGCGCCACAAGAGGCTCTGCAAAACTGGTAGCCCGGTTGAAATCAACAATTTTTGTTGATTATTTTTTCATCAGCGATTGAAACCACCTCGATTTAAAATCGCGCCCATCCGTAGCACAAACGCTAAATGGAAAAACCTTCCCCCACGATCACGATTAAAAAAAAAAAATCTAGTGTGTTCAATGCCTAATTTAAAGTCTAAAAATGTCTAGAATATAATACCTTTTCAATCATACCTTTTTTGGAGAAAAAAAAAGTGGAAGACTGATTTATAACAAGATTTGGTCTTCTTTTCCCCATGGTGTACGGAAGAGTAATAAAGTCTGACATGCTCCATAGCTTTTGATAACTTGCTACATTTATCACAGGAAAAAAAAAAATCGCACATTCGCACTGACATGAAATAATCCTCCTTCCTTTTGCCCATCGTCAACTGAAGCTTTCGTGCAAACCTCGTTGACAGTTTAATATTATGCTAATCCAGATTCACATGAGAATTATTAAAAGCAGCAAGAGAGAGAGAGAGAGAGAAATTAAAAAAGACATCAGGGGACATTGGGGAAATTATTTTCCAAAGCATAAAGATGATTTACAGGTTCTGACATTTCGACGTGCCAGGTCGAAGCCCGTGAAGCTGTGTTGTTCAACTCTGTGTGTGTCAACACCTTGCTTTTTAACTGGTTAGTTGGGCAATAGTTTGCCTCTGGGGTATTGACGTCATATATTTAATGCTGAATGTGAACCTCGAGATGCGGATCAAAAAATCCACAGAATGGGGCCCGTTACAGCTAGGGACCGTTTCTCTGCAAAGCTGGGGGACATTTCAGGGTTGCAAAAAAATGCAAAGGGGGATATCAAATCTTTTAAAGTTAGTAAAAAATGTTGTCTCGTTACCTGTCTAGCAATTGTCAAGATACAATAGACCTGTATTGCAGAAGCTGGATTGGCTCCTGGTTGAATTACGGATCTGATTCAAGGCTATGACCTTTAAAGCCTTACATGGTCTGGGCCCTGCATATCTGAGGGACCACCTCTCTGAATATGTCACCCAGAAAGCTCTTAGATCGAACAATTGCAACCAGCTAACGATCCCTGGCCCCAAGGAAATATGACTGGCCTTTTTGACCTTCGCTCCTGCCTGGTGGAATGAGCTCTAGAGCAAGATCAGAGCCCTGTTGGAACTACCCAAGTCCCGCGAGGCCGGCAAGGCAGAGCTCTTCCACTGGGCCTGTGGTTGAGCTCAGCTAGACAGATAAATAGCTAGACAACAACTATAGCAGGCCTCCCTCCTGCCCCCTCTGCCCTCCTTTTCCTCTCCCACTCCCTCCCTATATGTTAACATCTGCTGGATACAAATTGACGTTGATCATCAAAATGGATGCAACAGCACAGAATTGTGGTTTTATATGATTTTAACCAGATGTTTATTTTATGTACCATGGTGGTACTGACTTCTTTTGACTTTGTAAACTGCCCCGAGATGTGTAACCAAGAAAGGCTGAATGAATGAATGAATGAATGAATGAATGATTCCATGATTCTAAATATCAAGATGGGTGTGAGGCTGTCTGTAACAGTAGGAAAGAGCAAGAGCCCAGCAGCACCTTAAAGACTGGGTTTTAGGATGCTTCGGGCTGATCCTGCGTTCAGCAGGGGGTTGGACTAGATGGCCTGTCTGGCCCCTTCCAACTCTAGGATTCTATGATTCAAAAGACAAAATCTGTGGCAGGGGAGGAGCTTTCACAAGACACTACTCACTTCAGATAACATCAACCTTGGGGGAAAACTTGCACAGGTACAAACTAGGCTTGTGCACCAGGGGCCCAATCCGGATCAATTCGGCTTTGGCACCCATTACAGTCAATGGCGCCATTGACTTTAATGGGAATTCCAGCATTCCCGCTTTTCCTGGGGCCTATAGGGGTGGGAATTACTCCAAACTATCAGAGTAGCCCCGGGAGACTCTTCCCTGACCCACATCCAAATTTCACAAGATTTGGACCATGGGGTCCACATCCAAGGGTACCAAAAGAGGGTGCCCCATCTCTCCATTCTATCCAATGAAGAGTCCGTCCCATTGGATAGAATGGAGAGGATGGGGCACCCTCTTTTGGAACCCCAAAACGTGAACCCTGTGGTCCAATATTTGCAAAATTTGCAGGAGGTTAGGGAAGAACATCCCGGAGCTACCCTGAAAGTTTTGAGGCTGTAACTGGAACCCCTACCCCACAGGCCCCGGGAAAGGCAGGAACGCCGGAATTCCCATTAAAGTCAAAGGCGCCATTGACTTTAAGGTAAAGGTAAAGGTCTCCCCTGTGCAAGCACCGGGTCATGTCTGACCCTTGGGGTGACGCCCTCTAGCGTTTTCATGGCAGACTCAATACGGGGTGGTTTGCCAGTGCCTTCCCCAGTCATTACCGTTTACCCCCCAGCAAGCTGGGTACTCATTTTACCGACCTCGGAAGGATGGAAGGCTGAGTCAACCTTGAGCCGGCTGCTGGTATCAAACTCCCAGCCTCGTGGGCAGAGCTTTCAGACTGCATGTCTCCTGCCTTACCACTCTGCACCATAACAGGCTCTTCAATGAGCACCTAAGTCGAATCTGTCCTGATCGGGCCCCTGGTGCACAAGCCTAGTGCAAACATACATTACCTTTCTCGCCAAGTGCAGAAGACTTAAGATTAGACCAAAGGGACCAGGAACAGATACTATAATCACCTTCGCTGACCTGAGGTATACGTTTGACAATTCCTAGGAAAGGCATCTTATTTTTAGGCGACGAAGGGGACAGGCCCTGATTTGATTTTCTCCTCGAAGCACTGCATTTGCGGAGACCGTCCAGAAACGATGGACTTGTTTATTTCAGACCACCTCATTCAAATTCCTTCTGGCTTCCCCGTTTCTGTCACAGCATCACTCAGCCGCGTCCTCCGTCGTTCATCATCTCCGATATTGCATTCGGAACGTACATAATATCCCACGACAGCTACCGGCTGCCGCTCCGTAAAAGCAAAGACGGCCTTCCCCGGTGGCTGGTTGGGAAATTATTTGGGGGAACTGCATGGGAGGGGACCGAGTGTAATAAAATCAAGTGAATTCATGTCCCGCGATCCTTTACTATAGTGGTCCCCAACCACCGGGCCGCGGCTCCCTCTCCCCACCCCCACCCCGCAGTAAAAAACTTCCCAGGCCGCAAGCTTGCGGCCCGGAAGCTTCTTACTGTGGGAGGGGGGGAGAGGGAAGCAGGGCCGCGCATGCACGTATGCGCCATGCGCGGCCGAAATCGAGCATGCGCGACACTTCCGCGCATGCGCAAAAGTGCTGCACATGCGTGATTTCGGCTGCGCATGGCACATGCACGGCTGGGAAATCGCCTTCCCTGCTGCTGCTGGTCCCCAGCCTCAAAAATGTAGGGGACCACTGCTTTACCGGAGATAAAATGTCCACCCCTGCCACCAACCCCCCCTCCCTCCACCCATTTATACAGCCCGGCGACTTGCTTTGCCAAGTGATGACAATGTTAGCTGTTCAGCTGAGTCCATCTCTTAGCGATCCTATAGCTCAGCTGTCGCCACGGTTTTCAGCCTTGCACCGGTTCTTTGAGTTGGATAATGTTCTGGCCAGTGTCCATTTTGATCTCGTCTAACTACTGTGTTCTTTGGGGTGAGCATGAGCAAAATGTCTTTAAGAGATTTGCAAAGAACTAACAGAGCCTTACTCTCGTCCCAAGCTAGACTGATCTCACGGGTCTAGAAAGCTAAGCAGGATCGGCCTTGGTGAGTACTTGGGTGGGAGACCACTGAAGAAGTCCACGGTTACGACGCTGCAGCAAGCAGGATCCCCAGAATTTGGCTACGCCGCACCACCAAAGACCTCTTATCGATAAGGGTGAAGCAGCTACCGGTGAGCAAAGCCCTAGCCTTAGATAAGCAAATGATAGGGTTTTACCTGGATTTCCAGCCTTGCCGTACTAAAATAAAAGCTCAATACTGAATGAGCACGGTTGAAATGCAATGGAATTTCCCAAATATCTGCTCAAATCCAGTGAGAGGAGCCATTCCCCAAGATCAGCACGGTTCCCAGCAATTTATAGGGATGTTTATGCACTAACATTCCAATGGCTATGATTCTGGCTGTTTTTTAAAGCTATTTGACTGTTCAAAAGATGCAACCCAATTCCAGTGGCATCTTGAAAATTAAACATCCATTTCAGCATGAGATTTCATAGACCAGAGCTCTCTTTTTCAGACCTTCAGAAAACATCAACATGATTTCCTCTTCCTAACATCTGAAAAAGAGTTCCCTGACTCAAGAGGAATAAAGATTGTTTGTCTGTACTGGGAGGGAAGGGGCAAACTGTGGCTCTCCAGATGTCAGTGGACTACAATTCCCATGAGCCCCTGCCAGCTCGCACTGGCAGGGGCTCATGGGAACTGTAGTCCACAGACCTTAAGGTGCCTGCCCGCCTCCCCATGCACATCAGCTTTATTGAGCCCCAAAAGACGTACGCAGTTTCCCCCTTGCAATCGCCTTCCCCAGCCTTTTTGAGCCTGCAGGAACGTTTGGAATTCTGACACATGGTGGACACAACCACAAAATGGCTGCCACAAAATGACGGTTCGAAGAGGCGGAGCCAGCCACAAAATGATTCCGACAGCCTAACTTCAGTAACAGGGTATATTCCTGTGCTGTGCTAGTAGCTTCTGCCGAAGGAACGTTAAAAAAAGATCTGCACAGCCAAATCCCATCTCCAAAAGCCAACCCTGGGGTGCAAAAACCCTACCTGGCTTCACCCACTACCGAAAAATACTTGGCGGACACCATAAAAGACATTGGAGGGAACCCTGGCACCATCTTGGAAATCCCTGGCTCAGGATGTAACCACAACTGCCTTTCCTTCTGCAAGAAGGCACTGGAAGAAGTTTATTTTGAAGGCAACGTCTCTAGGGGCTAGCACAATTCCGCAGGGCCTGCAAAACAGAGCTCTTCCGCAAAACTTTCGGTTGAAGGCAATGAAAATAATACCACTGACTAGCCCTTTCCCATAGAAACCCCCTCCCCACCACCAGATATGCCCATCAAACACAGGCCAAGCTGATTTCTAGTCCATCAAAGAAGAGATAATTATATCGTTAACAGTTTAAACATTTAAAATGTTCGTAACATTAACGCATATTAAATTCAACTTTTTTGCACTGTACCGATGAACTAATACCGTAAACCGCCCTGAGCCGCAAGGGAGGGAGGGAGGTATAAAAATGAAATAAAATAGGATCAAAACCTGGCTTTACCAAACTCCCTCCCCACCCCCCACTTTAGAAAGAAGCCAAAGCAGAATTCTGCAGCTCGAAATGAGAGTTTACCCTTTCGGCTTGCTTTCCTCCTCCCGGCACGGATGCTGGTTACGGTTTTGGTCCTCATGGAGCGCGATAAGTCACCACATGCGGAAGAGGCCCACGAAATGTTCACACCGTTCGCCCGGCTACGGACAGGGAGGCGCAAGGTGTGTGTGTGTGTGTGTGTGGGAAATAACACTCCCCCCCCCTTGCTATCAAGAAGAGCCGCAGAGAACCCAATCGGTGCAGAGTCTGACGTAGCCGTGTGCCGATCGCAGGCGTTTTGAACAATGCTGCTATTTGTCCAAGGAAAAGTTGCCTTCCCCAAGTCCGGCCCACGTTGGGCATTCCGACTCGTAACAAGGTTTCAAAACAACGGCTTCCCGAGCAGCGGCATTATCAAGGAGGTCAGTGTTCCTATCGGGGAACGGCCCGGCATGTCCCTTGGCTGTGGAGCCTTTCAACCGTAAAGGGCTAAAAGGGGGACAGAGGATCAGAATGTTCCCGCTTGGTGTTTCGGGGAGGAAGGGGAGGGGGTGGTTTGCTTGAAACCGGTTTAACCCTTCTTGTAGAACAAAGAGGAAGCTATAGAGTTACAAAGCCGCTTCCTAGCTCTGTTTTGGCTGGAAGGAAGCGTGCATTCCGTATCTGGCCTGCTCAGTTGCGCAGGAGGGCCTGTTCTTAATATTTTTATTTTATGGGGAGCAACTGTTTGACTTCAAAAGGCCATGGGCCGGTGCTTTGGTTGGCATTACTTGGAGAGAGAATGAAACCCACAGGGCTGCACAATGAAGAGGATTTGTTAACTGGCTTCCTTGAAGTGGCTCAGTCACAATATTCAGAAACGGAGACATGAACCACCGTTATACAGGTGCACAAAATAAAATGCTCCAGCCCCAAAAGGTGAGCCACAGCCAGACTCAACAGAAAGACCATGCTGGTCCAAACAAGAGAGGGCCATGTTCTTATTTACTTTGTATAACCTCCGCTGCTGTCACCAGTGTGAATCCAAAGTGGCTTTATAATTATCCCCCCCCCCCCCCAGTTCTCTGTTTTATTCTCACAATAGCCCTGTGAGGTGAGGCCTTGGAGGAGGAGCTTGTCTCATGGCTTAAGTGCCACTCAGCGCCTAACACCCACTCAGGGAGGCTGTCCCGCCCCTGAGTGTCTCCTCTTCCAACCAGCTTGCCTGTTTGTCCAGCAAGCCAGCCAATCGCCTTCCGTCCCCCACTCCTGACCAGCCCCCCTCCTCCTTCCACTTCCCTCTGAGGCTCGGAGGCTGCAGATCCCTGCCATGTGAGAGGTGCCCCTGCCGGTGAATTCCCTAACAGCTGCCTGCGGCCTTTCCCGGTCCTGGGGGGAAGTGGGGGCCTTCTCCAGCATTCTTCCACCCCACCCCGCTAATCTAGCACCTGTTGTATTCCTGAATGCAACGGGCTTAGCCCCGAGTGTAGATATAAGAGTTAAAGGAGGTTAGCATATGCAGTGAGGTATGCTTACTACATTTAGGTTGCACCCTAAATTGAGCTTGGCCTTTTTAAATTCACCAAAGTCAATAAGCTCCGAAGGGTGGAACTCTGTTTAGGATTGCAGTGCCCATCTCCGATCCACCAACGCAACTTGCAAGCAGCATCAGAAGATGAAATTAATCCCAGGACTGCTACCCTGGGACAGATCTCCTAGTAGGGATGCCAGCCTCCATGTGGGACCCAGGCATCCCCTGGAAGTACAGCTCATCTCCAGATTACAGCTTGGCTCCCTTGGGGACAATGGCTGATTTGGGACTGGCACTATACCCCATCGAGGACCCTGGCCTTCTCAGGCTCCAGCCCCAACTCTCCAGGCGTTTCCCAAACTGGAGCTGGCAACCCTATCCCTCCCCCTTCCACCAGTGGCCCAGGAGGACCAGACGACATCAAGGGGTTAACTGCCTACCAAGAATGAAGTCACTCGACTCCACAGAAGTCTGGCCTCACTTCCTGCTTTCATATTTATGTTTACATATTTATAAAATCGCCCTTCTGTACTTTCTAAAAGATTACCATGATAAGCAAAACAGGAACACAGCTAGGTTTACAAGATTCTTCCTGCCTGGCTTATCTCGCACAGATCTGAACTTGATCGCTTTCCAAGGAAACCACGTGACAAAGATGAAAAACTGGTTGTTGTGGTTAGTCCAGCCGTGGCCTGGTCATTTTCGTCCCTGACATTCTGCCTGTAACCGTAGCTGGCATCTTCAGAGGTAGGACTAGGCAAGACAGGAATCTCTTTGAGTCCTACCTTCAAAGATGTGAAATGTCCAGGACTACCACTAACAGACAACAGCCAGGCAGACCGGAAAACCCGCAACGCTCCTCTGACTTTGGCCATGAAAGCCTTCAACAATTCAGGGATGAAAAAAATCATACCTATTGCATGCATGTCTACTCATCTCGGGACACATCTCGGGACCAGATCCTGCCTTTCTTCAATGTGGCAATCATAACTCCTTACCTCACTACTAGGGGTGAGCGTTTTGGCTGCCTTGGCGATCACCGAAGGCCAAGGCGGCCAGTGCCACAGAGGGGTGGCTGCGACATGCCAGCTGGCACCCGCACGCAAGCACAGAGCTATGCGCCTTCGTGCGGCCACCAGCTGGCATGCCACCGCCACCCCTCTCCTCCATGGCTCTAGCTGCCTCAGGCTTCAGTGATCACCAAGGTGGCCAAACCATGGTGAAGCGCTCACCCCTGCTCACTACCAGCTAGGGTTCCAGACCCCCGGTGGAAAGGGATATCCTCACTACCAGGACCAGGACCAGGACCAGCCCCCAACTGTCAATCAGCTGGCCCGTGAAAGAAAGTAATGCCATCACATCAGTGACGTCCGGCCCACCACCTGAAATTTGGGTAAAAGCTATGGTACAAGTCGATTCCGCCCCACTGTCAGACTCGAACTGAAAAAGTGTCTCAGGAGCTGAATCAAAAGCTCTCAGCGGTTCTCAACCTGAGGATCACAATCCCCATGGGGGTCGATCAACCCTTTTCCCAGGGGTCGCCAAGGCTGCTGCAGCTGCCGCAGCTGCATCGCCACCACAACCGCGCCGCCAGCCGCAGCGACCCAGAGGGGGTCGCGGCATTAAGAAGGTTGAGGACCACTGCTCCAAACGGATGCAAGAGATGATATGGGAACGCCATAAACTATTGGGGGGGGGGGGTTGTAGGTGAATGGAAGGTGAAGCTGTGTTTATAAACAAGGAAAGGCAGAGATTGAGATCTACCGGGGGGTGGGAGGGGGAGAGAAGATGCGCTTCTGCCCAGAATCAAATATCACAACAGCACCAGGTGGACGGTTCTGAGATTCCCTGGGAGATTGTGCATATTAGATTGAAGCGAGACAGAGATGCATAGATCTAGAAGCCGGCCTCCCAGACAATTCAATAACGTGTTCCCAGCAAATGTCATCAACCAGAGTGTTGGCACGTCCGGCCGTCGGAGGCCTCCCTCCAAGCTGGCACAGAAGGCGGGAGGTGTTCACTAAATTAAAGATGAGTGTCTTGGACCTCGTTCGCATGTCATGACAAACATCCATCTGCGAGGAGAATACAGCTCGCTCTAGCCCTGAGCCCTCCCTGCCCTCTCCCTCATGCACATGGCATAGCTGGCTTTTGGGGAAACCCCGAATCAAGCTGCCGTCCCTCTTGGACTGCAGATGCTCTGGGTATGCTTGAGAGCCAGCACGGTGTGGTTGTTAAGATCTGATCTGGAGAAACAGGTTTGATTCCCCGCTCCTCCATGTGCAGCCAGCTGGGTGACCTTGGGCTAGTCACAATCCTCTTAGAACTGTTCTCATAGAGCAATTCTGTCAGAGCTCTCTCTCAACCCCATCGTCCTCACGGGGGGGGGTCTGTTACGAAGAGAGGGAGGGAAAGATATTTATATGCTGCTTTGGCCTCCTTTGGGTGGTGAAAAGTGAGGTATAAAAAACCCAGCTCTTCTTCCCCCCTCTTGACAAACTGGGTTTCTGAATATTGATTACATGCAGGTCTAGAATTATGTCTGGTGCAAAATCAGCAAAAAAAAGTTGCACTTACTTGTAGCTATTGTTCATTGAGTGTATTCTGTGCCGACACGCACAGGGACTGTGCCTGAACAGATCTGCCATTGAAGAAACTTTGACAGCTAAAATCCTCTAGGGGGCACTGCACACTGGAGCCAGAAACCTGTCCAGAGCCAGAACATGAAGTGGGACAACAGGGAGGGTGTGTGTGCCTGCATAGAAGATACTCAATGAACAATAATTGCAGGTATGGGTCACAGAAATTTGTTTTTATATATGACAATGGTAGCAAGATTATTGAAAGATGTGACATGACCCACAATAGAGGAATTCTTGATGAAGATGATGGAATTTGTACAAAGAAAAAAATGACCACTCTCTGGTCATTTTAACTGGAGATGCCTGGAACTTTCTGCATGCAAAACAGAAGCTCTTCCTCTGAGCCACAGCTCCTTCTCTGAAGGTGTGAAAATTCAGCTGCACGGTAGCCTGGAGCCCTGTTTGCTTTCTTGCACTTCTGCAAAAACCAGCCTAGGTACCCAAGAGGATGCTAGAGATGATAACACGGCTGCCTGGGATGAAGGTTCTACAATGCAGGTATTTAACTAATGAAAGCAGATCCAGCCCACACAAGAGTACAACCGCCTTGGCTTAGCAATTCAACAACAATAACAACAACAAAAAAAAGCTGTTGCAACAAAGCCAGAGCAGCCTTGTGCGTAATCCACCTGGCAGAGGGACAAAAATTCATCTGTAGTCCTTGGAATGCAACTCCAACCTGCTCAACGAGAGCAAAAGCAAAACACACACATTCGGCCCGAGTCGAACGCTGGGGTTTTCGATGCCTCCGGACCCGCCGTGCTTGCATGAGAACCTGCTCGCTGACTCTCCCCGCAGCAGAGATTAGGTCACCCGTTCCAACTTCACCCGCTGTGGGCGTCACCGGCGGCTGCCCGCCTGAAAACTTTGCCCTCCTGTCTCTGAAACACACCGAGGAATGAATGGGCCTTTGATGAAGTCACCGAGTATCGCTTCCTGGTATTGCCTTCCGCGTAAAGAAACGAGCCCGGCTGCCAGCTCCGAGACTGGAAATCAGACCAGTCGCTGTGTAAAAAACAAGCAAGCACCAAGATCGGTCGGCTTGTGGGCAGGTTAGTACAAGTCCGGAAGGAGTTCTAAAAAAATACGATTGGTCATTTCGGAGATCACCCCCCCCCCCTCATCTACTTCCTTGGCAAAAGTGAGCTGGGCTGAGTCTCTGGATGCCCAGAGCTCTCTACAGATTAGGCAGGCAGAGTCCTGAGTGAGGTTGCCAACCTCCAGCCGGTGGCTGGAGATCTCCTGGATTTGCAAGCCGTCTTCAGTTGACAGAGATCAGATCACCTAGAGCAGGGGTAGTCAACCTGTGGTCCTCCAGATGGCAGGGGCTCATGGGAAACGCTGGGAATTGTAGTCCATGAACATCTGGAGGACCACAGATTGACTACCCCTGACCTAGAGCAAAGCGCCGTTTTGGAAAGTGGACTCCACATCATTGTATATCATTGAAGACCCTCCCCAAGCCCCACCCTCCTCAACCTGCCCTGCTTCGTATTCCTTTACCCAGCAAGGCCTTTCTGTCAAAGATGTCCTTTGGCAAGCGGGTGAAATGGCATGGCACCACTACACATGTGGTTTGCGATGAGAGGTTGACTTTGTGCAAGAAAAGATTTGTCCTCCGGTACTTGTGAAAGAGACCTCTCATTTTCCAGTAAAGGTTGGAAGTCACTGATGATGTGTTGACCTGTTTAGAGTTGCGAGCTGCATGCTGACCACTAACGGTGTTCGGTTATTGTCTCTATGTCCCAGGCATCAAGTTCCAGCTCTGCCTTGTGTTGCTAATAGCCACGGGTACATCTCTGCCGTATACGTTTATTCGATCCTCTCTTACATCGACGACATTTGATATTTCAGATGTTTTATATTTTAGGTACATGCAATCCCATCCCTACTATTCTGCATGCTGCTCATGTCACACTTCGGTCTGCAGAAATTTTCCTTTCATAAACAATTCGGCAAACAAACCCTAATTCAATGCTCCACTTTTATGTCCTTTTTTTCCCAGGGGCTGTCATCGGCGAGTTGCTTAGTAATATTTTATGAGCAAAGGGGCTCTGAATGTTTTACTTGCCCAAAGATACAATGGCTCCGTGCAAAAAGTCATTCCAACACTTTAGGAAACACAAGAATTACAGCCCTCCAAAGAGACCTACAGACACCAGCGTAGAACGTTCAGGAAATTAAATTACAAGTCATAAAGATGGCAGCCAAGCAGGAGTTGAAGACGTAAAATCTGCATAGCTAAGAGCTTGATAAGAAAGTCAAAAACCTGTCCTTGCATATGGATTTTTACCACACCGGTAGTTAAGAGCAGAGTTGGATTCCCTGCTCCTACACAAGCCATCTGGGTGACCTTGGGCTCATCACAGCCCTGATGGTGCTGTTCTCACAGAGCAGTCTCTCAGCCTCTCTTCCCTGTCTGTTGTGAGAAGAGGATGGAGAGGGGATTGTAAGCTACTTTAAGACTCCTTTGGGCAGTGAAAAGCGAGATATAAAACCAGCTCTTCTTTTTCATTACAATCCTGATTGCAATCCTGATATTTAAGGACAATGTTTCCATCGTTATAGGACAAAGAGAAAGAGAAGAAGATGAGTTGCTTTTTATACCCTGCTTTCCGCTACTTGAAGGAGTCTCAAAGTGGCTTACCCTTCCTCTCCCCACAACAGACAACCAGTGACGTAGGTGGGGCTGAGAAAGTTCTGAGAAAACTGATTGGCCAAAGGTCACCCAGCTGGCTGCATGTGCAGGAACGGGGAATCAATCCTGGTTCTCCAGGTCCAATCCCCTCTATCATCACTTAATGGCCAGACAGAAACAGAATAAAAGCTGGGGGTTTGTACCCTGTTTTTTACTAACAGGAGTCACAGGAGTGACTATCAGGAGTGTCTTACAATCTTCTTCCCTTCCTCTCCCAACAATACAGACCCTGTGAGGTGGGTGAGGCTGAGAGAGCTCTGAGAGAACTGGGACTAGTTCAAGGTCACCCAGCTGGCTGCATGTGCAGGAATAGGGAACCCAAACCCAGCTCTCCAGGTTAGTGTGCTGCTCTTAACTACTACACCAAGTTGGCTCTTTAAGACACAGGTTTCTAGTGGTCAGAGCCATTGTTATTGTTATTGTTATTGTTATTGTTATTATTATTGATTTGATTTGTGTGACTGCCATTCTCGGAAACCAGCTTGCGGCGGTTCACAATATTTCAATACAAATACAGTACATTAAAAACCATTAAAATTCCTCATTAAAACCCTATAAACAATTACTTTACACAGAGAGTGATGAAAATGTGTATTACTCTGCCAGAGAATGCCTTTAGGGTTGCCAGGTCTGGCTTGGGAAAGACCTGGAGACCTGGAAGGTGAAGACAGGGGAGGGGAGGGACCTCTGCAGGTATAATACCATGTGGTCCTCCAGATGTCCATGGACTACAATTCAGGTCCATAGACATCAGGAAGACCACAGGTTGACTACCCCTGATGACTACCCACCTGTCCAAGTAGGCATTTTCTCCAGGGAAATTGATTTCTTTTGTCTGGAGGCCAGTGGGAGATTCAGGGTGAATGGGGATTAACCACCTGGAGGTTGACGTAAACAGCCATAGAAGTTAAACCATCCTTTATTTTGAAAATTTGTGAGCCACATTCAGAACGAGGCCAGGATCTCCACTGATTTCAGGGTGAACTTTCCTCTGGAGCTCTTGCCCTGAGATAGACAGATGACAGACAAACAAATTTTGTAACATCTGTAAATAAATCAAACAAACATGTTTCACTATCTTGCCCTTAATTGGCACCCTCCCTTATTAGAAGTAATTTTCATACATTCTAACAGCGTGCCTATTTCCTTCAATTATTTATGCAATGCTTAAAATATAATAATATCATTAGGTATTAACCGGGGGAAATTTCATATCACCATACAAACGTGTAAATCCATTCTTAAAATAGTATCAGACACAAAATTAGAATTAATGAAAATTACTTCTGATAAGGTAGGATAACAGTAATGGACATGAGGAGTGAAAAGTATTTTATTCGATTTGTTTGCAAATGTTACAAAATCTGTGCATGTGTGTATATATCTATATTTATCTCAGGGGGAGAGCTACTGAGGAAAGTTCACCCTGCAAACAAGTGGAAATCCAGACCACATTCCATCTCCTGCTTGCAAATTTGCAAAATAAAGAACAGTTTAGCATCTGCTTTCTACATCTTCTGGGACACGGTTGGCTGGCGGGGTTTCTTTGTTGGTTGCCACCTAGAGGTTGGCAACTCTAGCATGTATCCCACTCTTTCCCACCTCGGGCCGACTGGCCCGCTGCACCCTTTCCTTTAGAGGCAGGACAGGAAGATGGGGCGGCCATCTCCTGCTTGCACAGCCGCTGATCTTTGCCTCCTTCACAGAGACTCTCTCTCGTCCGTCTTAAGATACCCGCACCAGCTGCCTCCTGGCTTCCAGGCGTGGTTCGAATCACCGGTTACGACCTTTAAAGTCCTGAACAGTTGGAGACCGGGGTCCTGAAAGGACTGCTTGTCCCCAAGTATGCCTGCTTGTCACCCAAGATCATCTTCACAGGAGCTTTGCTAGAGCAGAAGGTTCTTTGCAGAGGAAAGCATCGTTAGGAGCCGAAAGGACCTTCAAGATCTGACCCATAAGCGTTGGAGAGGAGATAGAAAGGAGGACGTATAGGGGAAAGGGTCACTTGGCATGCTTCTTTCTTCTGTCAGCCTTTCTGCCTTGGAGAAAGCACTAATCCAGGGGTCAACAACACGATGCTCACTCCCACCGAGGGGTTTGTTTTTGTTTTTAAAGAAACGAGAGGAACCAGGTAGCGCTTTTCTCCAACCAGGCTTTGGATTGAGGCCTAAAAGCACTGTTGAAGTTAGCTGGCCTCCCTATGAATCTCCCAATTATACATCACCTGGGGCCAGTAGGACCCCTAGAATCTTTAAACCGCTCTGCGGGAGAGGTAAGAATAAAACGCAAAGGGCAATGTGGGAGGAGAAAGGGGTGGGGCGAGTCCGGGATAAAAACTCAAAGGGGCCAATCAGGAGCCGTGAAGCAGCTCCTGATTGGCCCCTCCGAGTGTCACTCCAGGAGGTGAGGGGGCCGTGGGAAGAGCCTTCGCTGCCGGGAAAGGAGTAAAGATGCGGCGGCCCTGCTCCTTTCCCGCCGCCAAAGCCGGGACATCAGGGGGGAGAGTGGAGGAAAGGCTTTGGCGCGGCGAAAGGAGCATGCTTCCAGGGGGGGCGGGAAGCCCATGCAATAAACTCAGGGGAGGAAGCCATCTGATAAGCAAACCAGGCTGAGCCAAGACAACATACCAGAGCGGTGCTCTCAGCCTATAAACCAGCAAGACGGACAGAAACACACCCAGTTAATATCTTGGCGAAGGATCCGGTTTCTGTGTTTCCTCATGAATGTGGCATCGCTACAGCTTTCTTATCCTGTCCTGCCCAACTATCAAGTTTACCAAGAGCCTTTTCCCATGTCAATACAAGAAAAACTCGAGATGCTTACGGACCCATGACGACCCTAAGAAGTAAGACCTCAAAAACACCACATTTAAAATGAAACTACTTTCTTCATTGTCTCAACGTTCACATTGTTCCAGTCTTCATGCCTGCATTCGAAGAATCACCTTATCTGTTACAGCTTGCGCTGTTAATATTTGGGCAAGAGATAGGTGGGCGGGGACTGTCCGGACTTCATTTCCGGACAGCGGGCCAATTGGGATGTACACAGCTGGGAGGACAGCCTGTGCTCCTCCCTGGGCTGAGAAGCTGTCCTATGGCCTCGTGGGTATGCAGGGCCCAGACAAGTGGCAGCTGGAGGGCTGTGGAGGGGCGAGAAGTTTCCGCTGTCACTCCACCCAACCACACAAAGCCCCACCAGGGCTCAGGCGGGGCTTTGCAGGGCCGCACTGGGTGCTGGCCGGAGGGCTGGTGGTGGGGGAACTGGGAGTTCCTGCCTGCCCTCCTCTACCGCTAGCACCTGCTGCATTTAGTCCTGCAACGGGCTTTAAGCCTAGTAATGAATAATGATGGGGATTCTCAGACTTTTACCAGAACGGAAGACATTTTTACTGAATTCTAACCTAGCTGTAGGAGACAAATCTATCGTGTTATCGATTTCTTGAAGCAATGAAAAAATGACTTGTCTCATAACAGTTCACGAATTTGAGTCAGCCCGTTTCAGACAAAGTGTAGGAATTTGTCTGGGGAAGACAGACGGAACTTTTCACGACATCCTAATTTAAAGGAAGAAACCCACTCGGCTCTTAACATTTCCAAGGCTGCGATTTATGGTGCCTTGCGACAAACCCAGCTAGTCTTTTAAATAATATTTAGAGCGGTGTGATGCTTTTAAAGTTGTAGAGGCTGACAGGGCGTCTACGTTAAAAAGAGTTATTTCCAACAAAGCTAACCTGCCACCACAAACAGGATCCATAGCACCGGCTTGTCACCAGACAACTCCCAGTTTAATATTATACAGAATTCTTCCTGCAGTAAACTGGGTAAGCTATCTAGGCTACAAACTGGTGGTGCGGCAAAAATAGTGTTCTCGTATCGTGCAAAAGGGCGTGAACCGATGTTTCCGGAGAGCAGGCGACCAAGGAGCAAATCATGGAACAGTCTAAATGTTATCCAATGGACTGGCAAGGACCACTAGTTTGATCTCATCAGATCTCAAAAACTAAGCAGGTCTTTATTGGGACTAAAGAATACCAGGGTACCAGGGAGGCAGGCAAAGGTAAACCTCCTCTGAATGTCTCATGCCCTGAAAAATTTATGGCTGCCTTTCTCATCGGGGCTTCCCGATCGCGTGGGTGTTAATTTTTTATATTTTGTAAGTAAAACTTAAATTGTTAGACATTAATCAGGTGATATGACCGTATAGGGTCATGTTGACCTGCATCTCCCTCTCTCTCTCCCCTGCCTCAATGGCCAATGGAGGGCCTGGAGGGGTGGGAAGAGGAGGGGCCACCGGTGGGTGTGTCCACAGCTCTGCTTCCCGACCATATTCCGCACGATCACAGATCGAAGCCTGGAGAATGTTTCAGGGGGTTCTCAATGGCAAAAAAGTTGAGACTGCTTCCATGGAGGCATCCCAACAAGGGGCTCGTAGCAGTCGTCGACAGAATAAATAGAAAAACAGTAACCATGCACATCTTGTTTTGATAAGATCATATTATGACAGGCTCATAACTGACGCCTGACTTAGCCTCTGGTGGTAAATGAGAATTACTCCCAGGTCGCTGGGTATGGAAATGTCTATAAATTAGAAGGGGGGGGGTGTCTCTTCTTCTATGCCACACACACAGCAGGAATTAATATCAAACAAGAAGGCCAACAAAGTTATTACACTCTAGTAATTTCAGTGGGGTTATTTTTAAAGGCTGCAGTATTGTTTAGCTGTCACTCAAAGGATTCAACTCCACATACCTCTTTGGCGAGATCTCTTGTCTATGTCAGGGGTAGTCAACCTGTGGTCCTCCAGATGCCCATGGACTACAATTCCCATGAGCCCCTGCCAGCAAACGCTTGTAGTCCATGGACATCTGGAGGACCACAGGTCAACTACCCCTGGTCTATGTTACAGCTCACCAGTTTGCTCCATTTATTTATTATGAATGAATGAATGAATGAATGAATGAATGAATGAATGAATGAATGAATGAATGAATGAATGAATGAATGACAGTGACACCTCATCCTGGCCGCCTTGTTTTGCAAGAAAACAACATTATTAACAGAACAGAACCCCTGGATAGAGGTCCTTATCTAATCTAATCAATCTAATCAAATTCTGCAGGGCCCCAGTTTTCCTGAGATACGGTTCCAAGTTGATTCATTTGAAATGTGGTGTTGGAAGACAGCTTTAGGGCACGGTGGCCTGCCAAAAAGACAAATCAGTGGGTTCCAGATCAAATCAAGGCAGAATTCTCCCGAGACGCTAAAAATGAGGGGATCGTATTTTGCTCACAATTTGTGTAGACGAGGCCAGCTGGAAAAGACAATAAGGTTAGGAAAAGTGGAAGCCGGCTTGGTGTAGGGATTAAGAGTGCCGTTTTCTAATCTGACGAGCCAGGTTTGATTCCCTGCTCCCCCACATGCAACCAGCTGGGTGACCTTGGGCTCGCCACGCCACTGAAAAAACTGCTCTGACCAAGCAGGAATATCAGGGCTCTCTCAGCCTCACCCACCCCACAGGGTGTCTGTTGTGGGGAGAGGAAAGGGAAGGTGAACGTAAGCCATTTTGAGACTCCTTTGGGTACAGAAAAGCAGCATAGAAGAACCAACTCTTCTTCTTCCTCAGTAATATCAGGGCTCTTTCAGCCTCGCCTCCCTCACAGGGTGTCTGTTGTGGGAAGAGGAAAGGGAAGGCAATTGTAAGCCCCTTTGAGACTACTTCTGGTAGAAAAGCGGAATAAAATAACCAACTCTTCTTCTTCAAAAGAGGAAGATCCGTCAAGCAAACCATGGCTCTCAGTCTGCAAGATCTGAGCTGAGCTGTTACTGATAGGATTGATGGCCACACACACATGCACTCTCTTTTTTAAAAAGCAGAGATTAGTATCAACGACATTTACAAATACCTTCCCCTTCCTCTCCCCGCAACAGACATCCTGTGAGGTAGGCGGGGAGGAAACAGCTCTAAGAGAACTGCTCTGTGAGAACAACCTAAGAGAGCTGAGACTGGCTCTGACAGAAACTGGCCTGCGGCAACAGCTCCAAGAGGACCGTGACTAGCCCAAGGTCACCCAGCTGGTTTCATGGGGAGGAGGAGGAGGAGGGAAATCAAACCCGGCTCTCCAGATGACAGGCCGCTGGTCTTAACCGCTACACCAAGCTGGCTCTCCACTTGGTCAAAGACATCACCAGGAATTTAATTATGAAAGAGACTGTTAGAAAAAGAAACAGGAAAATTCCTTTCCTTCTTGCTGGGGATAATTTAAAAAAAATAAAACTACTTCTTTCCAAGAAGAGCAGATTCCTTTGAAGACTTGTGTTGGTTTTTAGGTTTGAGGAGGTTTTTTAAATTCTGGAAATAAACTGTTCTTCCCTAATAAGGAACTCTCTTGAACCAAAGGGGTAGAAAGCACGCAACATAAAATTACACAGCGATACCTTAAGCTCTTCTGCCAGGCTTCTGGATGAGGGCAGGTTAAGGAGGAGAACTTAGATCCAACCTCTGATCTTCTCCAAGGATATCCAGCTACATCTCCCTGGGTAGGTGGCTTGGCAGACGGGGATGAGGAGGGTTTTTATGGGGACTGGGAGGTTGTTTTATGCTTATTAGGATATTTTGTATTGTTTTAAACTGTTGTGAGCCATCACGAGCTGGCTGGGCCAACATATAAATATCTGTTCCATCTGTTCCATGTAATATATATCTGGTAAGGCCTTGGAGGAGGAGCTGGTCTCATGGCTTAAGTGCCACTCATTGCTTAACGCCCACTCAGGGTGGCTACCCCGCCCCTAAGTGCCTCCTCCTCCAACCGGCTAGTCTGTCTGTTCAGCAGCCAGCCAATCACCTTCCATCCGCCACTCCTGACCACCCCCTCCTCCTTCCACTTCCCTCCGAGGCTTGGAGGCTGCAGATCCTGCTGTATGAGAGCTCCCCCTGCTGGTAAGTGCCCTAGCAGCTGCTTGCAGCCTTTACAGGTTCTGGGGAGGCTGTCTGCAAAATTCTTCCACCCCAAACTAGCACCCATTGTATTCCTGAATGCAACGGGCTTGGCCCCCAGGTAAGCAATAAATAAATGAAATAAAAATAAATACTAATATTCCTTTTTGCCAGTCCTATGGCTATTGTATCTACTGCCCTCCAGCTTCATTGGATGCCCCGAGTTCTAATATTTGAAGAGAGAGAGAAAATTCTTCCTATACCTCTTGGAGGACATCTGTGGCTTTCACTGCACAAAATAGAATCATAGAATAGTTCTGTGTCACAAAAAGTTCTGTGTCACAAACTTGTGCATCATTTATGAACCAATTAATGAGTAACAGCCCCAATACTGATCTGTTGGGATCTGTTAGGGGAAGACAGGCAATATGGCAGAAGCTACAGAAACTGAGGCACCTAAGGTCCTTAGGTGAGTAGATGTCTTAAGGTGAGTAGATGTCTTAAATTTATCTGCTACTTGACTTCTATGTTTGATATGGAAGAACATGGCTACCCCTATGGAATCATTTCCCGTTTCCTTAGTTTTTTTTATGAGATGCTTACACCTTGCTTCTCGCCCCAATATGGACTGAAGGCAGCTCACGACGCCCTTCTCCCCGCCTCCTTGTCCCAGCGGAGAATGAGTGACTGGCCCAAGGTCACTCAGCAAGCTTCCGTGGCAGTGAGGATTCGAACGCAGAACTCCCAGAAACTGTTTCTGCATCCCAGTGAGAGCCAAACGGCCAAATTAGGGTTCTTGGGCCCAGCCCCAGTGAATCACACTGATAGAAAAACCCGTTTATATTTTTACTGCAGAAGAAATATAAACACAGGGGAGTTCCCAAATCTATTCAGAGACCAGGGTGACATAGTGTTAAATACAGGTTGGAAGGTTACAATCATTTTCTTTACAGCCACAACCCTGCACGATATATAAACAATACATGTTCATTAGCTGTACATGAACAATATCAAGAACATAAGAACATGATATAAGAACATGATATAAGAGCCCTGCTGGATCAGAACAGTGGTCCATCTAGTCCAAAATCCTGAGAACATCCAAATAGCTCTGCTGGATCAGACCAGTGGTCCATCCAGTATCCTGAGAACATCAGAAGAGCCCTGCTGGATCAGACCAGGGGTCCATCTAGTTCAGCTTCCTAAGAACATCCGAATAGCCTTGCTGGTTCAGACCAGGGGTCCATCTAGTTCAGCTTCCTAAGAACATCAGAAAGAGCCCTGCTGGATCAGACCAGGGGTCCATCTAGTCGAGCATCCTTAGAACATAAGAAGAGCCCTGTTGGATCAGACCAGGGGTCCATCTAGTCCAGCATCTTAAGAACATCAGAACAGCCCTTCTGGGTCAGACCAGGGGTCCATCTACTCCAGCATCCTAAGAATGTAAGAAGAGCCCTTCTGGGTCAGACCAGGGGTCCATCTTGTCCAGCATCCTAAGAATGTAAGAATAGCCCTTCTGGGTCAGACCAGGGGTCCATCTACTCCAGCATCCTAAGAATGTAAGAAGAGCCCTTCTGGGTCAGACCAGGGGTCCATCTAGTCCAGCATCCTGAGAACATCAGAACAGCCCTTCTGGATCAGACCAGGGGTCCATCTAGTCCAGCATCCTAAGAATGTAAGAATAGCCCTGCTGGGTCAGACCAGTTGTCCACCTAGTCTGGCATCCTGTCTCACACAGCAGCCAACCAGTTCTCCTAAAAAGAACATGAGCCCTACTGGATCAGACCAGTGACCGATCTTCTCCAGGATCCTGTCTTATACAGTGTCAAGCCAGTTCTTCTGGAGGGCCAACAACAGGGCATAGGGGCCGAGGCCTTCCCCTGATGTCGCTTCCTGGCTCTGGGATTGAGAGTCTGAGTGCCTCTGAATGTGGAGGTTCCCCTTGGTCACCATGGCTAATCCTCTTTGAAAGCTCTTTATTCCTATGGCCATTACTACACCCCCTGGCAGAGAACGCCATATTTGAATCACCCTCTGTGTAAAGTGGTGTTTCCTTTTGTCTGTCCTGAACCTACTGCCCATCCATCTCATTAGACAGGTTCTAGTATTTTGAGAGAGGGAGGAAACGTCATACCAGAAGATCACCCCTTTGCAAATATTATTTTGCTAAGAGATTCTGTTTATATTAGCCTCTTCCTTCACGCCCAGCCTCTCCTATTCAGTTTCTCAGTTCTGTTTGCTCCCAGTCAACAGAACGGCAAAAATGCGCTAGAAATACAGAGCTCTACATGGAAGGCCGTGTATTAAAATGCCATTGTTTGCGCATAAGAATTAGTTGTGTAGATAGAGACTCCCAAGACTCATTTGGGAAGTATTTCAAAGCAAACAATGATACTTCTACTAATAAGAAAACAGACGGATTTGCATCAAATGCCTTACTTAAACTGTCAAGCAGAACATACATTGGAACCAAAATTAGAAAAGTAAATCTTCTAGTTCTCTTTCATCAGCCACAACCCAGCGGAGGGTGGAAATGATACATTTCTCTGGTTGCTTCCGGGGAAGGGATTCAGAGGTGACATCATGCCTCTCTAGGAATCACCGGAACGTCTGTGGTTTTGCCACAGAGTCAGCAGTGATCCCTAGAGAGGCATGATGTCACTTCCGGGTTTTCCCCGGTAGGGACCAATGCCCTTGCACGGATGGCAAAAAAAAGCACACACACCACATCCCTGCCATGCTTCAGCTCTTACTGGTTGTGAACTCGGGTCATTTGGCTGGCCGTGGAACACAGACGTGGAGAGATAAGGCCCCAGACCAAATTCAAAAAATTACAAGTAGAGACGTGTCATCAGAGCTGGATCGCATACACCCAAGGAGTTCTCAAGGGATACAGTGTCAGAGCAGGGTAGTGGTTAGATTTTTCAGACCAGGCTCTGGAAGACGTGAGTTCGAATCCCTGCTCCGCCACGGACGCTTGGTGGGGGACCTCGGGCCAGTCACACACATACATGGTTTGCTTACCCTACCACACGGGGCTGTTGTGAAGATAAAATGGAGGAGAGGGAAATTACATACACTCACGGAGATACACACAAAGAGAATAAATACATGTGAAATTGCTGATTCTTCTACTGAAAAACAGCCAACACCACACTGCTAAAAAAAAGAAGAAGAAGAAAAGGGAGGGGACGGGAATCTAAGGCAGGCAGGAAGTTGCAGGGTCAGCCTTTCCCAGATGAACTTGCAGATGCCATGAAAAATTCTTACACATTTGCAAAACAGGCCTTTCTGAGGAAGAATCCAAGTCCCTTCTGCAAGGTTCCACCTCTCCCAACGATTCTGAATTTGGTGTGCCCAGCAATGTGGCTGGAGAGATTTTGGGGGATACTCAGCTCAGACACCGGTGACATTGCACTGGCGCAAGGCACATCTCGCTCATCCCAAAGACTCCTCCACTGGCTGGCGGATGCGGTCATAAATTGAGTACCCATGCAAGCCTTGGACTTTGCTAAAGGGATTGGCCCCACCCCTCACAAGAAAATCCCAAAGGTTAGCAGGCACAAGGGGGCAAGTCCAGTCATTTATTAAGTTCATTTGTACCCCAACTTTCTCAGAGTGGGGACCCCACAGTTTAGTCTCGCGCCAACCCTGTAAAGTAGGCCATGCTGAGAGCGCTACCAAGCGGATTTCTAGGGGAGAACTGAGATTCCAACCTGGGCCTTCCAGACCCTAGACCAGGGGGAGTCAACCTGCGGTCCTCCAGATGTCCATGGACTACAATTCCCATGAGCCCCTGCCAGCATTTGCTGGCAGGGGCTCATGGGAATTGTAGGCCATGAACATCTGGAGGACCACAGGTTGACTACCTCTGCCCTAGACCACGCTGGCTCTTAGGACCAAAAGAAGTAGAAAACAGCAGACTGGATTAAACTGGACAGCAGGAGCCTTCACCCGACACATATGGCTCCAAGGATCTGCAGGGGAACCAGCGCTGTTTAAAGGGGTTTCCAAAGGATTTAGCGTTGGCCAGTGAACAGTGAGGAAGGCCAATTGGGCTACCAGAGCTCAAACATTCTGCCATGCTACCGGGGCAGAGCTACCTTTCAAACGGTCTGCTCTCTTGCTGAAGCAGACCAGAAACAAAATATGCTCTCTCCCAGAGACAGACCGGATCAAAGACAGCCTCCTTCCCTCCGCGTTCCATCTGCCCTCTGAAAAGGTCATGCCCAGACTGTGAATTCTGCAGAATATTCCGGCTGGGAAAACAGGACGCTGGATGATACGGACCTTTGGTCCGACAGGCAGGCGGGCCCTTCTTAGGTTTGCCACCCCTGCGAGCTCCGACTGGAAAGAATCCAACCCAACGGGACCTGAAACTTGAGGGGCTGGAGGTGGTGGCGATCCATCAACAGACATTCTACTAAGAATATTTCACGTATTTGCGGGCAATGTGGAGTCCTGCTCCGATGACTTTTTAAAAACCTGGAAATCCCCTCCCCCATAGAAAGGGGGGAATGACTGTGGTCATGTCAATCACTCTACCCCATTTAGCATTGTGGAATCTCTGTTCCAAGGTGCTCCCCTCCTCTCAGAATTCTAAATCTTTACCTGCAAGATAAAATCCAGAGCCCAGTCGCACCTTTAAGACCAAGAAAGATTTATTCAAGGCGTGAGCTTACGAGTGCAAGCCCCCTTCCTCAGACTAGTGCTTGCACTCAAAAGCTCACGCCTTGAATAAATCTTGGTTGGGCTTAAAGGTGCGACTGGGCTCTGATTTTATTGTGCTATTTCAGACCAACACGGCTACTCATTTGAATCTTTACCTGCAAGGACATGCACAAATTCCCAAAAGCAAGGTGTAGGAACAAGAGGGAAGGGCAGTGTTAAGTTGGCAGCTCCTTCCTCACCCCAATTTCTTCCACAGCTGCCCCGGTGTAAAAGGGGTTATCCCATCCCTGCACATGTTCTTTTTGGCCCTCTGCCTACCTCAGGAGTGAGAAATCTGCTAAACCGACATTGCATTTTAATCCATATAATTAATGCCATATGCCTGGCGTTTTATCAAAGATGGCACGGCCCCAAATCCAGCTGGCAGAGAACGCAACTTTTATCTACAGTTCCACAACGGGAGAAGCCTGCAGGAAGCAAACGGAGAGTCTGAAACCGCTCACGGTTTTACTGACCGAAAACCAGGAGGCCTGGTCGTTGGCCGGAAGAGTCGGAGGGGGTCCCGAAGACAGAGGCCTCCAAAATCAAATGAAGTTGCCTACATCGGACACCTAAGGCGATTTGAAAGATTACACCAGATACGAAGACTCAGTGTGGTGCAGTGATTAAAATTATCAGACTAGGCTCCGGATGGGCCCAGGTTCGAATCCTGACTCGTGGCACGGCAGCTTGCTGGGTGACCTCGAGCCAGTTGCATTCTCCCAGCCTAACCTACCTCGCAGAGTTGTTGTGAGGATAAACTGGGGGAGATCGATGTAACCACCTTGGGGTTCCCATTTTGGAAAACAACGGGATATATACCTCACAGGGTTGTTGTGAGGATAACAAGCTGACCCCCATACATCCTTTCTTTTCCCCTGAGGCACAGGAGGGATAGAAGGGGGTGCTTGAGCTGCAGGAAGTGGGTGGGGGTGGGCTAGGGTAGCATGACGCTGGGGTTTTTAAGGGAGTGGGATCTTTGTAGTGCAACCCACCTTGGTAGTGCAACCCACCTTGAGCCACTGGGGTAGTGGCCCCAGCCCCTCACCCCACCCTGGCTTTCCCCAACCCCAACAGACCAACTAGGGAGGATCCTTCTCCTGGATGCTTGAGGCTGATCCTGCATTGAGTGGGTGGTTGCAGGGGTAATCAACCTGTGGTCCTCCAGAGGTCCATGGACTACAATTCCCATGAGCCCCTGCCAGCAAACGCTGGCAGGGGCTCCTGGGAATTGTAGTCCATGGACCTCTGGAGGACCACAGGTTGACAACCCCTGAGTGGTTGGACTAGACGGCCAGCATGGCCCCGTCCAACTCTATGATTCTATCTGGGAACGTGACCAGATGCACGGCCCACCTGGCAGGGTATGAATTACAAGCCAGCAGGGACAATCAAAGCACACAGAAAATGAAGTTTGTGCTAAGACTCCTCCGCTATCCTAATGGGGTTCTCGGGCCTGGCCGCCTTGAGATGTTGCCCTCCTCCCTCCTCCTCCTGCTTGCCCAAAAGGCAGCCCTGCTTTGCCGGGTTTTCTGGGAAAGGCAGGACAGCCACAGACTCTGCTTATGAAAAGGGGGTCTTTGTTACTCCCCAGGGACCGCCCTGCCTGCAGAATGGAACTTCTGTCCGGGCTGGAGGGAGAGAGGCAGCCTCCATCCCAAATGTCCAATTTTATGTGAGTTCAGGAACAAGCAGCTAACTGTGGAGCCTGCGGCCCAGTAAACTCTACACCCGTTTCCAGGAACGGAGGCGGTGGGCCGCCTGCGAGCCGGAGAGCGGTTTGAAATGGAAAAAAAAACATTTCTGCAAATCGCGTGAGCCATGGCAGAAGCCTGCCTCTGCTAATCCACATGGCTCAATCTATCCCCGTGCATCATTTTCATATGTGTGCTGAATTATATCCCAAATGTATTTCTGCACAATTGCGCCACTTCTGGGGTTTATTCGAAGCCTGGAGAATTTTTCCGGGGTTTCACAGTGGTAAAAAGGTTATGAAAGGCTGCATCTGGGGCAACAACGGGTTAGGGGCCTGTGAGGGGATAGAGGGAAATATTCAAAGGCACAAGCTGACCCTTATTTTGACTTCATTAGTATGTTTAAGACCAGTTTAATTCTGAGTATAAGCCTAATGCCGCGACCCTTTAATACAGTTCCTCCTGCTGTGGTGACCGCCAACCATAAAATTATGCAAAGGTTCTTTCACAGAAATTAAACCACAACTGACCAATGGCGTGAAGATCCATTGTTCAGGATTGTATATAAATTGGGTTTTTTTCCAGGGTTTCTCAGTTCAGTTCTGCTTCTTGTCCCACCATGCCCATCTCGCTCTTTTCCGCTGCTCCAGGCAGACAAATGCTCTATCTCGATCTACCCCGCAAGGCTGTTGTGTGGATGTCAACCCCCCCCCCGGCCAAATTCCTTGCCCTGCTGCGACCCCGTGAAAGGGTCGTTCGACCCCCAAAGGGGTCCTGACCCCCAGGTTGAGAACCACCGGTATAAGCTTCCTTGTGCATGAAGAAGTATGCGTGGATACAAAGGTTTATACACAGAATGAAATTTTGTTGGTCTTAAAGGTTCTGCTGGACTCAAACTTTGACATACGGAAAGTCACATAATAATATTAGACACACAAAATACAGCACCAACCCTTTCCCGCTTACAATCTATACCAGGGTTAGTCAAACTGGGGCCCTCCAGATGTCCATGGACTACAATTCCCAGGAGCCCCTGCCAGCATTCGCTGGCAGGGGCTCCTGGGAATAGTAGTCCATGGACATCTGGAGGGCCCCAGTTTGACTACCCCTGATCTATACTATAACCCCAAAGTATCATTTCTTAGCATGGCGTCTTGGTGATCTATATCTAAATCCATTGACCATACCTGGTCTACTTCAGGTACGTCTCTCCATTTCTGATAGGCTGTTAATAAGCTGAGAGCCAAGTTTGGTGTCGTGGTTCGGAGTGCGGACTTCTAATCTGGCATGCCAGGTTTGATTCTGCGCTCCCCCACATGCAGCCAGCTGGGTGACCTTGGGCTCGCCAAAGCACTGATAAAACTGCTCTGACCGGGCAGTGATATCAGGGCTCTCTCAGCCTCACCCACCTCACAGGGTGTCTGTTGTGGGGAGAGGAAGGGGAAGGTGACTGTAAGCCGCTTTGAGACTCCTTCGGGTAGGGAAAAGTGGCATATAAGAACCAACTCTTCTTCTTCTTCTTCAGTGATATCGGGGCTCTCTCAGCCTCACCCACCTAACAGGGGGTCTGTTGTGGGGAGAGGAAAGGGAAGGCGACTGTAAGCCACTTTGAGACTCCTTCGGGTAGAGAAAAGCGGCTTAGAAGAACTAACTCTTCTTCTTCTTCAGTAATCTCAGGGCTCTCTCAGCCTCATCTCCCTCACAGGGTGTCTGTTGTGGGGAGAGGGAAGGGAAGGTGAATGTAAGCCGCTTTGAGACTCCTTCAGGTAGTGAAAAGTGGCATATAAGAACCAACTCTTCTTCTTCTTCAGTGATATCAGGGCTCTCTCAGCCTCACCCACCTCACAGGGGGTCTGTTGTGGGGAGAGGAAAGGGAAGGCGACTGTAAGACACTTTGAGAGTCCTTCGGGTAGAGAAAAGCGACCTAGAAGAACCAACTCTTCTTCTTATTCCACTAAAGTGAATGTATGTTTTTAAAAGCCAATCTTGTAGCACAGGAGTCTGTTTTCCACTGCTGGGGAAACACAACCTTGGCCGCAGTGATCAGCTGTAATTTTATTTGTTGGTTGGTTGGTTTATTTATTAAATTTACATTTTCCGCCCCACCTCCCGAGACCCGCAGCTGATTTGCAGCTCTTTAGCGCTATCTGATAGCTGAACAACAACGTG
The DNA here is from genome assembly GCF_049243985.1 of Paroedura picta. Taxonomy (NCBI): domain Eukaryota; kingdom Metazoa; phylum Chordata; class Lepidosauria; order Squamata; family Gekkonidae; genus Paroedura; species Paroedura picta. The sequence continues at coordinate 121,105,793 of NC_135373.1, read as the reverse complement.
GCCGGCTTATAGGGGGTTTGAATTCTCAACTTGCTGGATACCGATTTCGTAATTTCTTTCGAGCAGCTGGAGATAACATGTCCATTGGTTTCCGTGTCCACCACACGGAGAGAAAGACTGCATTTATTTTCTGCACAGAACCAGCACTGGCCGGATCTAACCTCATCAATCTTTTGACAGCCTCAGGGATGTCAAATGCCATCTATGCACCATTTCCCACAGATCTTCCCTAAAAGGGAGACAAACTATGAATGTGGGCCCTGCTGACCCTATTTCAGGGGGCTAAGATTCTTGAGTTTAAGGAGACGTTCCAACTGAGATCGTTCCCTCTCTGACAGAAACACCCTATCAGTTCAGAAAAAGCTGTGAGTGTGGTGGTTAAGAGTGGCAGCTTCTAATCTGGCAAGCCAAGTTTGATTCCCCTTTCCTCTACATGCAGCCAGCTGGGTGACCTTGTGCCAGTCACGGCCCTGATAGAGCTGTTCACCCACAGCAGTTCTGATAGGGCTCTCTCGGCCTCGCCTCCCTCCCCGGGTGTCTGTTGCCGGGAGAGGAAGGGAAGGCGACCGGAAGCTGCTTTGAGACCCCTTCAGGCAGTGAGAAGCAGGGAATAAAAACCAATTCTTCTTCTATCTGCACCTTGTTGTTTCTTAGCAATGCTGTTTAGCAATGTTGTTTCTGAAGAAGTGAGCAGTGACTCCTGGAAGTGCCTGTCCTGCCACGAATGTGGTTCGTCTTTCTGCTGCTACTTGAGTTTCTCTACTGCAACAGAAAAACTGATCTGGCTACCGATTTTGGTACGCAAAAGTGTTAACTGTCTTAATGCACAACAAAAAGAGAGTCCAAGAGGTCCTTTAAGACCCACAAAGGTTTATTCAAGGTGTGAGCTTTCCTTTGCATGCGCTCTTCCTCAGACTAAATGAACATCCATCATAACAGTGGAGCTATAAGGCACAAGCAAATTATGGCATTTGCTTATGGATGGGGGCCAGCAAGAACTGGGACAAAGTGTCTGCCGTTAATTACTCACGTGGACAGTTTGATTTCTCCAATGTTTTTGGAGCTGAACTCAACAGGGCTGATTGGCTGTTTTGGCAAAGAATTATCATACGGCATCCTGCGGCTTAATTTGGATACAGTTTCCTAATTTGCCATCATTTTCCTGTGCCTTCTATCTCCACAGTTCTGATGGTTGTTCATTTAGTCTGAGGAAGCGCGCCTGCGCTCGGAAGCTCACGCCTTGAATAAATTTCTTTGTTGTTCTTAAAGCTGCTACTGGACTCTATTTTTGCTGTGCTACTTCAGACCAACAGGGCGACCCACTTGAATCTGTCCTAAAGCAGACAGCGTTCTCCCGACACTGCTGTAATAACTGATGTTTCATGGCGTTCCTCGCCATGTTCAGCAAATCGCACCGCATGGGAAAAGCAGGTGCGGGTGCACATCGCTCCAGGAGAAAGGGTGGGAGAAAGAGTGCTAATTATCTCAAGAGTCCTGTGCCACCACCTCAGGCTTACTCTATAACACATTTGTTAACATTGTCTTGTACTGGTCACTTGTTGCAACTCATGCCAGCTTGGTGTAGTGGTTAGAAGTGGGGACTTCTAATCTGGTGAGCCACATTTGATTCCCCGCTCCCCCACATGCAGCCAGCTGGGTGACCCTGGGATCACCACAGCACTGATAAAACAGTTCTGACCGAGCAGGAATATCAGGTCTTTCTCTGCCTCAGCTCCCTCGCAGGGTGCCTGTTGTGGGGAGAGGAAAGGGAAGGCGAATGTAAGCCCCTTTGAGACTTCTTCGAGTAGAGAGAAAAGTGGCATAGAAGAACCAACTCTTCTTCTCCTTCAGTAATATCAGGGCTCTCTCAGCCTCACCTCCCTCACAGGGTGCCTGTTGTGGGGAGAGGAAAGGGAAGGCGACTGTAAGCCACTTTGAGAGTCCTTCGGGTAGAGAAAAGCGGCATAGAAGAACCAACTCTTCTTCTCCTTCAGTAATATCAGGGCTCTCTCAGCCTCACCCACCTCACAGGGTGTCTGTTGTGGGGAGAGGAAAGGGAAGGCGAATGTAAGCCACTTTCAGCCTCCTTCGGGTAGAGAAAAGCAGCATATAAGAACCAACTCTTCTTCTTCAGTAATATCAGGGCTCTCTAAGCCTCACATCCCTCAAAGGGTATCTGTGGTTGGGAGAGGAAAGGCAAGGAGATTCTAAGCCACTTTGAGCCTCCTTCGGCTAGAGAAAAGCGGCATATAAGAACCAACTCTTCTTCTTCTAAAAGAGAGGCTGATTCTGTGAAGATACAAGGGGGTGGCAGGTTACACTGTCAGCAATAGGGTTGTGGGTGTTGGTGCAGGGGGTTGGACTAGATGGCCCAGGAGGTCCCTTCCAACTCTATGATTCTAAAAGTCTCTCTGTCCCTTCAACCCGAAGGGAATGGAGAGCTAAGACAGCATCTGGTCATCAGAGCTGAAGAGGAGGGAAGGTCGAACTATTTTTTAAATTAATCTGAATATGTTCCAGTCTGCAGAAAACAGCAAGAGCCCAGCAGCACCTTCAAGACTAACCAATTTGGACTCAAGTTTTTACGGCAAATTGGCAGCAAGGGACGAGCTTCCGTAAGTCACCGCTCACTTCTTCAAAAAAATGCTCTTTACGGACTGGGATGAGAAGGTGTGTGTGGGGGGGGGAACATTTTAATTACATGTTCTACAAGGTTCGCAGGCTGTTCCTATCTTGAGACGAGTTAACAAGGAAGACACAGATCTGACTGTCTGATGCTCGAGGCCAGTGTTCATCTTTAATGGATTAATTCCAAGCTCCCTAACCATGGGTGGCATAACATCGTCCCAAGACGAACAATTAAAAAACATTCTGTTTTCAAATGAGTTTCTATGGCAAATTATTGGTTAATGGGGTTTTTGCCAGGGATTCCAGTGGCCTAACCGGAAAAAGGAGCCGTTCTTGCAAAATTTAACTGAACACGACAATCTGTACTGCGCACAAAAAGCCATCTATGTTCCTTTATCAAGGAGAGAGAGGCCAGCTGCAGCTGGCTGCAATCCTTTGGTGCTGAGAGCTCTCCATACGGTTCAGCTCTCCATGTAACAGAAGAGGCACGCTCTGCTGCCAGATGCCCACGGCACAGATGTTAACATCCGTTTCGTAGCCCAGAACCTCTCCGCTTGCCATTCAGTGAGAGAAATCTCCTAGATCAGGGGTAGTCAAACTGCGGCCCTCCAGATGTCCATGGACTACAATTCCCAGGAGCCCCCTGCCAGCGAATGCTGGCAGGGGGCTCCTGGGAATTGTAGTCCATGGACATCTGGAGGGCCGCAGTTTGACTATCCCTGTCCTAGATCATGCGCGTCTTTCAGGATCGGGTGGCCTCGGGCCTGTGTCTGTCTGGCCTACCTCACAGGGTTCCTGGTAAGGATAAATAGGGAAAGGGGTGAATTGCCCACACAGCCCTGAGCTTCGGAGGAAGGGTTTAAAAACGGAGGCAGGCAGCTGAGCATGGGACGAAATGTGACTGGGGAAATATGGGAAGGCACCCAGTTGCCCACCTCCAGGTAAGACCTGCCAAAATTACACAGGATCTCCCAACAATCCAGTTCCCCTGGAACAGGTGGCAGCTCTAGAAGGTGGACTCTGTGGCTTCACATCCCACTGAGGTCCCTCCCCCCAAACCCATGCTCCCATCACAAATTTTCAGGAATTTCCCAACCAGGAGCTTGCAACCCTAGAAGCAAGGCACCTAAGATAAGTAAGGCCTGCCTGCCTGTTCAAAAAACAGTCTCTCTGGCTGGGCTCCAAAACCCAAAGTAAAGAGGGCGGAAAGAAAGGCAGACAGAGGGGGTGCTCCAAAGGAGGAGCTTTTTGCAGGAAGGAAAACTGGCCTCGCTGGAAGGGTTGAGCGTATTTGACCACATGAAGCTGCCTTGTACTAAATCAGTGCATCAGATCATCTACTTGGATCTGCACCAGCTCTTGAGAGATTCGGAAAGAGGTCTTTCACCTCACCTACTGCCTGTTCTTCTTGGATTGGAGAGGCTGGGGATTGAACCTGAGACATTCTGCATGCCTAGAAGATGCTCTACCACTGAGCCACAACCCCTCCTCACAGCTCTCCAGGGTCTCACAGGTCAAGGTCCTTCCCATCTCCTATTGCCTCATCCTTTTAGCTGGAGATGCTGGGGATTGAACCTGGAACCATCTGCATGCCAAGCAGATGCTCTATTGCCAACCCACAGCCTCTCCCCTAAGCCCTGATTGTTATTTCTTCCCCAAATGTGCTCATTTTTGCCCCACATTTAAATTATTCATCTTAAGGCAGTTTACAGTATGATAAAAAAAGCAACGGGTTGGATCCGACTGTTCCACTGGCACATTCCTCCAGAGCAAGGAGCAATGCCCTGGAACAGGGGTAGTCAAACTGCGGCCCTCTAGATGTCCATGGACTATAATTCTCATGAGCCCAGGGGCTCATGGGAATTGCAGTCCATGGACATCTGGAGGGCCACAGTTTGACTACCCCTGCTCTGGAAGAACAGAGCGGTGGGATCCAACCCAACAGGAAAGAAAAAATAAATTTTGCTTGGATGAAGAAGAAGAGAGAACTTGGGAGGGGTGTTGTACCCCGCTTTTTGCTACCCAAAGGTGTCTCAAAGTGGCTTACAATTGCTCAGAAAGAACGGTGACTGGCCCAAGGTCACCCAGCTAGCTGCATGTGGGGGAGTGGGGAATCAAACCCGGTTCTCCAGATTACTGGCCACCGCCTTTAACCCTTACTCCACACTGGCTCTCAAAACAGGCTGACTCTTCTGAGAGTCTGAACTCCTGCAAGCTTGGGCCAGTGGCCAGAACACTTCTATGCAAGGAACTAGTTTAGCCTAGTAGGGCACTCATAATAATCAGAGCCGTCCACGGCATCATTTACAATTCTCCTTAGGACACTCCTCCGTATTTCTTTTCCCTAGAAAAGCTGTCTCAACTCGAAGCGGAGTTTTAACAGAATGCATACAGACTAACTTTCACATCTTTGTATTCAAATGAATTTTAAAAGGCAAGGTGTTTCTCTCTTCTCCTTTTTTTAAATAACTATAAGGTGCCTCCCTTCCTTCTCTTTGCAGCACAAACCAAATTACATTAACACTGAGGTTAAAACTCACCCTGATTAAGATTTTAATCAGAATTAGGAGCCACCTTGGGAGGAATAAACATAAAGCCGTTTCGTTTGGATTCATTCCAAAGGCTGAAAAGTTCTCTCGGGCAGACGTAAGGAGGGGAAAAAACGCATCGGCAGGGTTTGGACACCATGACAAACCAAAACAGGGCTCGCTGCACAGGTTTTAAGCAGAGTAGGCTAAAGAGCGTAAGAGGCTTCCTGGACCAGGCCAGTGGACCATCTAGTCCAGCGTCCTGTCTCACACAGTGGCCAACCAGTCCCTCTGGAGGGCCAACAACAGGGCAGAGAGACCAAGGCCTTCGTAATAACATAAGGAGAACCCTGCTGTTTAGACCTGTAGTTTATCTAGTCCAGATTCCTATCTCCCACACTGGCCAGCCAGTTTCTCTGGAAGGCATTGAGGCTGAGGCCTTCATAAGAATATCAGAAGAGCCCTGATGGATCAGACTAGAGGTCCATCTAGTCCAGCAGCCTGCCTCATACAGTGGCCAGCCAGTTCCTCTGGATGGCCAACAAGAAGACATAGCGAGGCCTTCCCCTGATGTTGATTCCTTGCTCTGAGATCCAGAGGTTTACTGCCTCTGAATGTGAATGTTGCTTTTCGTCACCCATGGCTAATAGTCACTCAAAGACCTGACTCCCATGAATACATCTAACCTGCTTTTAAAGCCACATATACCTGTGGCCGTTTCAACAACCCTCTGGCACTGAATTCCACATTTCAATCGCTCCTGGAGTACGGAAGCATTTCCTTTGGTTGGTTCTAAATCTATTACCCATTCATTAATGGGGTTTTAGAAAAACTCAGTTTCCCATTCGTTGGGAGGGGAGCTGGACGACATCACATGACCATATATGGTCATATCACCCAATAAAAGTTTAACAAGTTTTAAATATATTAACTCCCAGTCATTCGGGAAACCCTTCCAGGGCCATCAAGGAACCCTGGGGTACTCTTCCCCATGGTCGATAAATAAATTCATGCAGAAAAATTAAAACAGTTACAAAGACAAGCAGCCTGAATAGGCCTCCTGGAAAGTAATGATAGAATCAGAGTTGGAAGGGACCTCCAGGGTCATCTAGTCCAACCCCCTGCAGAACGCAGGAAATTCACAACTACCTCCTCATCCACAGTGACCCCAATTCCATGCCTACATGATGCCCCCACACACACACACACCAGAATCCCTGGCCACTGTAGCCTGGAGGAAATTTGCCTCCCGAACCCCAAAGTGGCGATCAACATTCCCCTGGGTATGAAGAAAGGGCCACCCCTTTCTGCTCACCCACTCACCGTCGGCCTAAGTTCATGGAATCAAATCAGCCCCCTTTTCACTTAAAACTGCAGGTGACATGTCAATGATCCGCTGTGATAAATACATCCTTAACGTACACAAGGACCTCATCACCATCGTCCCTATCTCAAGACCATCGCCTACACTGGATACACTCAGGGGTACACAACCAGCTCTTTAACTGCCCCCTTTACCAGCAAATGACTCGTTCGTTCCTGTCACCTAATGCCAATTTTCGGTGTGCCGCTCTTTCCGCCTACAATTTCCTGCTCAGCAGTTAAAACCGGCTTTCGGGCCCACTCAATCCGTCACCTTCCAGCACTTCTACCATATAAACATTACCCTAAAAGCCCCCCAAACTCTGCAGCAGCTCTTCCAACCCTTCACCGCCTGCCCTGTGCTTCTTCACAGGAGAACCCGAAGACCTTGAGCTGGACTCCCAGGACTTGTACAGGTAAAATTCATCTGGCCGTCGGGGATGTGAAAGTCCCTCGGCCTGAGACCCTGGAGAGCAGCTGCCGGTCCGAGTAGGCAATGCTGACTCTGGTGGAGCCAATAGTCTGCTCCAGTATAAGCCACTTCGTGCGATCGCCAGGCTGGAATCAGGCAAAAGAAAATCGGAGCAGGGTCCAGAATGGGGAAGAAGGCACGGAGGAAAGGAGGGAGGGCTCCTTTGCTTGGCACGCAGGAAGTCCTAGGTTTATGGCAGACCGGGAAGGGTTTCCTAAATGGGTGGGAGTTATTTTTATATATTTTTTAAAAAATTTGTTAAACGTTTATCGGGTGATATGACCATATATGGTCATGTCAACCTCCCGCCCCCTCCAAAAATGGCCAATGATGGACCTGGGGGTGGTGGGAAGGGAGGGAGGGGTGCTTCCCGACCACATTCTGCACAATTTGCGCCACTTCTGGGATTTCTCAATGCTAAAAATGTTGACGAAGGCTGAGTCAGGCCAATGATAACCATGTGTCAAAAGAGACATTGCTGAGCTGGAAGGGAAAAAATACAGAGGAGGGCAAAAAGATGTTGAGGTCAGCCTTCAGGGAGGGCAGTGAATGAATGAATGAATGAATGAATGAATGAATGAATGAATGAATGAATGAATGAATGAATGAATGAATGAATGAATGAATGAATGAATGAATGAATGAATCTGAGACTTTTCGTTTAGAAAAAAGACAACTAAAGGTGAAGACTGATAAGAGATTCATAAAATCGTACCCAAATTCAAGGGCATCCAACGAAGTCAACAGGCAGTAGGAAACGGGCAGGCAAAAGGAAATACTTTTACCCAGAGCAAGTAATTTAATTTTGTGGGATTCACTGCCAAGGGAGGTAGCGATGGCCGCTATATTCAAATAAACTTGGGCGCTGTTGTGCAAAGAGACACAATTTGCCAGCTGGCCTTACACAAGAGGAGGAGGGAACATAGAAGGTTGAAGGATCCCCCCAAGCTTCTTTGCATGGCCCTGAGCTCTGGTTGGTCTTTCCTATAGGCTGCCTAAGGAGGTGGTGAGCTCCCCCTCACTGGCAGTCTTCAAGCCAAGGTTGGATACACACTTTTCTTGGATGCTTTAGGATGCTTAGGGCTGATCCTGCGTTGAGCAGGGGGTTGGACTAGATGGCCTGTGTGGCCCCTTCCAACTCTGTGATTCTGTGATTCTATGATTCTATTCCATCTGAACTGGAGTGCTTTTCATCAGTGCTTCGTATCTGTGGATCTGCTCCCCTGACAGCTCCACTCATCCCCCATTCCTTGCTTCAAACCTGCAGGTTCCGCCAGCTCCATTCCTCGGGGGGACCCGCCTCAGCAAAATCTGCAGCTTCTCCCACCCATCTTTCAAGGAGCAATGCCAGTTGTCTGGCAACAAATTAAATGAATCTTTCTCCGCTCGGAAGCAGACAACAACCGCCCGACCCCGAGCGGAAGACGGCCCACGGTCTCCCTTCATCTCTTATTTGCTGTCTATTATCTGCAAGATAAAATATTGGGGGTGGGGGAGAAACCACGGTGTGGGGGGGGGGGGCGGTTGGGCGAAGGAGCAGGAGATGCGTTTGTTTACGTGCTGCCGAACCGAGCCCCCTCCAATCTCAGATCTGCGCTTCTGCAACAGCAGCCCCCCCCCCATCTCAGCCGTATCCAAAGGGGTCCGGATCCCACCTGCTGCTAGATGGAGTCAACTGAAGTCGGCATCCGGTTTTGGCATTTAAAGTCTTCATCTTGTCAGGCGAGGCAATTAAGGCATCTGTAAATTTGTCTCGTCGGGAAGGCAGCACGGCTAGACGCAGGCGGGGGAACTTGCCCACCCGGCCAACCAAACGGCTGACAACGTCTGGGGATTTCTTTTCATCCAGGAGTTAAATATGTATGCGATTGCTACAGGCGACAAAACCGGCTAGCGTTTTTGAGACAGCAACGCAAGATCCGGTTCCCGGGCGCTCTCCGCCTCTTTGAAGGTTGCCGCTTGTTGTTCTAGCCGCCCCGTAACTTACGACGGGCGGAAATTCCCCAAAAGGCGTTCTAGATCAGGGGTAGTCAACCGGTGGTCCTCCAGATGTCCATGGACTACAATTCCCATGAGCCCCTGCCAGCATTTGCTGGCAGGGGCTCATGGGAATTGTAGTCCATGGACCTCTGGAGGACCACAGGTTGACTACCCCTGTTCTAGATCACGGCAGCCATATTTATGGATGGACTATATATGCAGTGCGTATATATGCACCGGAGCCCACCATCCAGCTTGTGCCCATGTGGCTGTTTTGCCTATTGAATTCCAGCTCAAGTTCAAGGTTTTGGTTCTGACCTTTAAGGCCACTTGCGGCCTGCGACCAGTGTATCTATGTGACTCTCTTACTCCCCATGGCCCTCTCAGGACACTCCGCTCTGCACAGACTAACAGATTGGCGATCCCCAGCCCATGTGAGGTTTTACCTGGCCTTGACCGGAAGCAGGGCCTTTTCGGCCCTGGCCCCAGTCTGGTGGAAAGAGCTCCCAGAAGAGCTATGGGCCCTCCTGGAGCTAATGCAGTTCCGCAGGGCCTGCAAGACGAGGTCTTCGGGCAGTTGTTTGGTTGAGGCCAGACTAACGGGACCTCTTGGGAACACTCCAGTGTTCGCCACCTGGGTTGCATCTTCTTCTACTGGTTTGTGGACAGCCAGGGGGACAGCATGGCTGAGGATGGGAGGATTTTTATGTAGTTTTAACGTTTTATGCCTTTGGTACTAGTTTTAATAATGTATTTTGGATTTGGTGTTAACCGCTGCGAATTGGCTGACCAGGAGCAGCAGCCTACAAACACGATGAAATAAATAAATTATATTCCACCTCCCGGAGTGATGCTCGGAGGGGCCAATAATGGGGTGCAGCACCAGCTGCTTAAAGAATAAATAGCTTCATTGAGACCTGAAACAACTTTGTAAAGGAAGAGATGAGAGAGAGAGAGAGAGAGAGAGAGAGAGAGAGAGAGAGAGAGAGATTATTATTATATCTGTTATTATTCATAACAGATCTTACATATTCCAACACCAATCTGCCTAGCCCCTTGATTTGTGCCACAACACAAACTCTTCTTGACCCTTTTTTAATCTTGCGTTAAGTCGATGGGTTCATTTATTTATTTGTACGGTCACAAGCCAGGATGTAAAACTTAGGCATAGCAAAACATTAAGATTTTAAGACATGTCGAAAGGTGTAGAGCAGGGGTAGTCAACCTGTGGTCCTCCAGATGTTCATGGACTACAATTCCCATGTGCCCCTGCCAGCAAACGCTGGCAGGGGCTCATGGGAATTGCAGTCCATGAACACCTGGAGGACCACAGGTTGACTACCCCTGGTGTAGAGAACAAAATTGGTCCTCATTAAGAAGTTCGAGGTGTAGTCAATGGGTTCTTGTCATCCCCACCACAAGTCCAAAAAGACGACCACGCAAACTAGCAGCTGAGGACAGCCACAGCAATAATTCTTCCTTAAAAGGATGTTGGAGGAGCTAGTTAGAGGAGCTATTACTCGGGCATCCAAAATGGATCCCACGAGCTCAGAAAACCAGGTGAACTCCGTTTGTCCGCTTCCAAAAAGCTTAAAGATAACTTTACTGCCTTCGCAAAGGCACAGAACACAAAATGCTTATCGGCAAACCGCCCTCGTTGTGCCGATATGTGTCAAGGAAAGGGGAATGAAGAGGTCAATAAAGCAGCTGAAGCCTAATTGGATTCGGACGTTCACCCTTGCCGACGGAAACCCATTCACGGGGATTGCTTAGCCTTGGAGAGAACGCGGAACATTCCCAGTCATCCAACCAGGAGAAGACAAATATCAAGATACCGTCTTGTGCGCAAACGTTATGTATTTTAAGCGAATACACCAGAGCTACAGGACACGGGTGACCCATTATCCCTGGCTGAAAGCAATACGATATCATTCGAGCAGGTTTAATGGTAGCACGCTGAGTGATGCCGAAGCAATTCAGGAAAACGCTGCAGTGTTCCTACCCATGTGCTTCTTTGGAGAAATGGGGAAGAGTCCCGCAAAAGTTCTCCAAAGGGCTAGGGCACCGGGATCAAATCAGATGCAGTATGACAGGGGTAGTCAACCTGTGGTCCTCCAGATGTCCATGGACTACAATTCCCATGAGCCCCTGCCAGCAAACGTTGGCAGGGGCTCGTGGGAATTGTAGTCCATGGACATCTGGAGGACCACAGGTTGACTACCCCTGCAGCGGGAGATATGTGGGTGGGGTCAGATTCATAGCGGCCAGGGATGCTGGAGGCCCCAGTTCGATTACTGCCTTCACAGCAGAAACCAAACTTACAGAACCAAGCAGACTGTGAATGTAGAAAAAACAGGGCCTGGAAGTTGTGTGGAGCCACGCTGAAGACCAGAGAGAACAAAACGTGCATGCCTCAGCCGGTTTACCTGCAATTTACCTGGAAAATTTTACCATACAGAAGACAAAAGTAATGTCAGGGGGTCAACACCAATCAGCACAACTAGGACAATCGCTTGAAGATAAAATCAAGAAATAGTATTAAATTGTTTTCTGGGAACAGCTACTGCTCCGGAGGTTGTTGTTGTTAGGTGCGAAGTCGTGTCCGACCCATCGCGACCCCATGGGCAGTGATCCTCCAGGCCTTCCTGTCCTCTACCATTCCCCGGAGTCCATTTAAAGTTTGCACCCATTGCTTCAGTGACTCCATCCAGCCACCTCGTTCTCTGTCATCCTCTTCTTCTTTTGCCCTCGATCGCTTCCAGCATTAGGCTCCAGAGGTACGCCCCGGCAAAAAAGGACTTCCGTTATACCCCTCCAGACATTTTGGAAAGAAAGATCTCACATGCAAACTGACAAACGTAGGAGCGCAGACAACATGAAGCTGCTGTACTTATTTTATCAGTGCAGTGACGAGGCCAAGGTAGCTGCATGTGGAGGAGCTGGCTGCATGTGGAGGAGGAGCGGGGAATCAAACCCACCTTAGAAGTCCATGCTCCTAACCACTACACCAAACTGGCTGGCCATGACCGTGTCTGGAGTCCTGTGACCAGCTTGGGGAAACATAGAAACCTGACTCCTTCCCAACCTTCTGTGAACGTTCACACTCCCTCCCTCCTGTTCCGGGGCGGAGTCGGACTCCAGAAGTGACAAGACGTCAATGGCTCAATACCTCCGTATTAGCTCCGTATTAGCTAGCCACAGTGTCCCACCTGACGAGCCCAGAGTCCAGGACAAGATCTGCACTTTGCAGGTAGGGAAACACATCTTGAGTATCAGAGACCTGCCTGAGGCCGCCTGATTTGTCCACGTTCCCAACAGAGTTCTAAACTCAGCTCTCCTTAGCCAGAATGTCACTTATCGTTTGGCTCATGACAGTGGCTCCCAGGCGTTATCCTGACTTGGCCTCCCAACAGAACCACGCTGTCAAAACGGATGCAGTGACTTAGCCAGCACGTAAACGCAAGGGTATGAATAAATGAAATCAAAGCCATCAATTCCCAATAATCAGCAAGGTCACATTCCTCCAGCAGAAGATGCCAGTGACAGATCCTTCCACATGCAAACCATGCGCCCTGCCATAGACTTATGGCCCCTTCTCACTTAGGAGCCGAGGGCATGAAACACAGTATATCTTTTCAAAGATTCACACACACACACACACACACACAACTTGGAACTCTAATAAGCAGCAATAAAAAGGAAGCTTCCAAGTAGTCCACTTCTTTTAAAAATGGGATAATTTATTAACTGGCTTGGGAACACCAGATAATTTATCGCCCTTTCAAAAAAAAAAAAATAGACCACTTAGCAAGATGGCAGTTTAAGTTCCTTGCAAGAGAATCTTTATTGGCAGTCAAAAGTTCCTTAAACTTGCCCCTGGTTAACATTTGGAACACAAATGGATTCTCCAGCTTTGGAAATTTTTAAACAGAGGCTGGATCACCATCTGATGGAGAGGCGGATTCTGTCAAGGCTCAAGGGGATTGCAGGTAACCTGATGAGCGATAGGGTTGTGAGTGTCCTGCATAGTGCGGGGGGTTGGACTGGATGACCCAGGAGGTCCCTTCCAACTCCATGATTCTATGATTCTAATTAAGAGACAGCTACCTACAATGCACTAAGGCAATTCATGGGAGAACCACAGAATCTCAAACAATGATTGTTCAGTGAGTCAGAATCAAGCCCTGCTGCACCCTTACAATAAACCAAGAGGGGTACATCTACGCCACCAACCAAGTCCATTCAGGAGACCAAAGTCTATTTGCTTTTGCAATTGAGGAAGAAAATGAGCTCGGGCAAAATAAACATGTTGCAATGGCCCGGGATGTCATTCTAATTAAGTTAGCATTGCTAAGGAAACAGGACATAGGAGAAATCTCATGTCCAGATCTCTGCACTTGCACAGTGCATAACACTCAGCACATCATTTCAGAGGGAAGGACAAGCCCCGTTCACAGATCCACAGGTAGGGCTTCAACGCATAAGAAAATATTCAAATGCTGACATTTTCGTACTGTCTTTCTGTCAAAAAGGTATCCATCAGGAGGCTCGCAAATAAAAAGAGGACAATGAAATCGTCATAAAATAATCACAGCAGGTAAACAGAGATAAGAAAACCAAGAAGCAAGCAGAGCATTCCAAGGCTCGACGGAAAAAAAGGTCTTAACCTGTTGCTGAAAACTTTGGGAAGACAACATTTGAACCCCCCCCCCCCACAAAGCCTTTAGAGCAGGGGTAGTCAAACTGCGGCCCTCCAGATGTCCATGGACTACAATTCCCAGGAGCCCCCTGCCAGCATTCGCTGGCAGGGGGCTCCTGGGAATTGTAGTCCATGGACATCTGGAGGGCCGCAGTTTGACTACCCCTGCTTTAGAGAAAAGCTTTGCCTTTTTCTAAGGACTTGCTGCACCTAAGAGAGTAATAAAGACAGCAAAGGGCTTCCAAAGGTAACTCAGACCAGGACAGCGGTCGATGTGAAGCCTTGGCGTCAGACTTTATGTAGCCCTACAGTGGCCAATATCCAAGAATGGCTCATGGGACATCAGCAAGGAGGTTTCGAAGGCGCTCAAGATGTTGCATCACACACCCCTTCTTCCAGCCTGCAAGGTAGGCTGCAGGTAACATGCCCCACATCACCAAAAAAGCTTCCACGACCGAGTGGAGATTCAAACGTGGGTCTGCAAGCTCGTAGTCTCACTCCAACATCTACTCTACGCTGGCTCCCACTATTCCTCACAAACCACTTTAGGAACTTATTAATCCCGGAAAACGTTGGGGAGGGGCCGTGGCGGAGAATTCACTGGTCATGTGGGCAGTCCAGGGTCCAATCCCCGATTAAAAGAAGAAGAGGAGCTGGCTTTTTGTACGCCGCTTTTTACTACCCCGGTCTCAAAGTGGCTTTCCGTCACCTTCCCTTCCTCGCCCCATCATAGACTCCCTGTGAGGTAGGTAACGCTGAGAGAGCTCTGAGAGAACTGTGACTGGCCCCAGGTCACCCAGCAGGCTGCATGTGGAAGAGTGGGGAATCAAACCGACCGAACTCAAAAGCCTCTACGTAAGACTCTGCTGATGAGAGTAGAAAATACTGACATTTAAGGACCAATTA